>NW_021319541.1:69058-164936 GCF_001605985.2 Dendrobium catenatum | reverse complement strand
GCTTCAGGAGGAAGCAAAAGGAGATAGGTTCTCTGCCTTGCTGGAGTGGCAAAAAGGAGGTTCTTGTGAGGGCTTCTCCGCCTAGCCGTGGGGGCTAAAGGAGAGTCACTTTTTGTGTAGTGCAATACTTGGAGGGTGCCTCCAAGGAGTGGACGTAGGTCGAGTTGACCGAACCACTATAAATTTATGTGTTCTTATTTTTTGCTTCCGTATTTTTTCCGCATTTATTTTTCTGCTGTGATTTATGTTTATGTGATTTTCATTCTTTGTGAAAAGAAATTTTAAAATACCAATTCACCCCCCTCTCTTGGTTAGCTTGGGACTAAGTTCATAAGGTCATAACATCCCTAACGAACTTTCATGTGCGCCGATTGGTTAGCTAGTCTGGTTTGCAAATTCTTTGCCTTACTAATTTTTATAATTATAATTTACCTTTGTTACATAAAGGCATGATTAGGTTGGATAAAATAGGATTTCCATATCTCAAATTTTAGCCTATCTATGAGGTTTGTCTTTGTTCTTTTTTTTTGGATGGGATGTTGTTCTTGTAAAGGGGGTAAGTTTTGTATTCCCTTCTTTATTGCTTATTTGCTTTGGGTCATGGTTTTTTAAGCATATTTTTTATTTGGTGGTCCTTCTAGAGCTAGCCAATTTTTTTTTTTGTTCTTTGCTTAAGTATAACACTTTTTGTGTGTTGTGGTGATGGGCTCAAGCTATTGTAACACCTTTTAGTATACTAAAATTTTCCTTATTTTATGCTCTTATACTACCAAGAGGTGTAGTGTGTCATAGCGTGGTCTGTGTGATAGGTCTGCAGACATTTTTGGGAGACTTATTGGGGTCATCACTATCTTGGTTTTGTTGCTAAATTGGGTTTATCTTATCGTTAATTTTTTTAGTAATAGGAGGTTATCCCTTATTTTTTGGACTATTATCCTGGCCGATCCACTGTTCGTCCTAGATGATACACGTGGCACAAATTTAAAATGTTTTAACTTCAGTCAGTATGATCAATTATTGTGCATCGTCCTGAACGATACACCTAATCGGCCCATATGATTTACTTTTTCAACGGTCGACAGGCTTGACTCTTCGGAATGATCGCCTGTGTCTAATCCTCCTGGCCGGTATCTGATCGGCTCGTCCGATCGGATCTCCTTTTTGACCAATCGGCCTGTACGCAATAATTGATCCAAATTGTCCTGGATGATTCTACGATCGTCCTGGACGATATGGCCGCTTCTTTAAATACAGGCCATTACAGCCATTATTTTCACCTCAACTATCTTCTTCTCTTATGTTTTCTTACTGATTTCTTGCTATGGCTGGTGTGAAGCGAGTCCGACAATCTTATGGAAGTTCCTCTATGGCCACTCTGATCCCTCGATTCAGGGAAGTGGAGGACCAAGCAGCCTACCGTCGCTACAAAGAATGTGGCATCACCCTTTCCATAACAATCAATCCTGCCCACCTTTCATATGCGGTAATGGATCTCTTTGCTCACACATCTCTCTGTTTCATTCTTACCCTTGCTGTCCCTTTTTCCTCAGAACTTCTGTTAGAGTTTTATGCAAATCAATATATAAATCATACTTTCACAGCCCTGACCTCCTGTGTGAATCAACGCCCGGTCAAGATCATATATCAGGACTGTGCTGAACTTCTGCAGCTATCCACCACCGGAGATAAGCTGCATATAATTATCTCTTATCCTGACTTCAACTGGTCCTCTGCAAATCATTTTCTATGCCAAACCAACTCTCCCTTTCATGTTGGAGAGACTAGCTATTTAGTCAAAGATGCTAGAAAAATCCAACATGTCCTTCGCACCTCCATAATTCCAAAAGCCTGGGACAGAATCCACATCACCCCATTACTTTCTCTTACCACCTTTGACATCATGTCCCATCGAGATTTCAATTCTACTGATCTAATCTTTCAATACATTGATCATTTAACTACAATCTGTGATCCAGGCCGTAGGAGGAAACCCAACCTTTCTTTAGGACATCTCATAGTCTATATTCTTGAAACCAAATACAATCATCAATATCCTGGTCATCACAACCTTTAGCCTCCTTGCTACTCAAACAATTCTTTCACTATCCTTCACAGTACTCATCTCCACCCAAGAGATGAGAAACCTCGGGGGGCTGAGGAGGAGGAGGCTCCCGCTCCCGCTCCTGTTCCTGATCCTACTCCTCTTCGCCAGCACTCTTAGTTTGACCAGTTAGTGGAGAGATTTGATCGATGGGAGACCCGTTTCGACGCTTACGTTGCTGTACAGGAGCAGCAAAATTCTGAGGACATGGCCCGCTACGAGCAGCACCGCACATAGGACTTAGCCCATTTTGACAGCTATATTACTCACCAAAAGCAGCAGCATGACCAGGACATCGCCTGGTTTATTGCTCAGTTTACTACGCTAGCTGGCTACTTTTAGCAGCCACCTCCACCACCTCCATTTGATGATCATGATCCCTCATTTTTCTAGTTTTTATTTTCTGTTTTCTGTAGTTTGTCTTGTAGTTTGTTTTAGTTTCTGTTGTCTTTTTTTCCTTTTTCTTTATGTGTGTCTAGGACCCTCTTTTTGTGATGACAAAAAGGGGAGTAGGATGTGGTAGGAAAAGTTGATGCTTGTAACTTTGAAATTTTTATGAACTGCTGTTTTTACTGAGATTTTCCTACTTTTGTTTGCCATCATCAAAAAGGGGGAGATTGTTACAAATCTATTTTCATGACTTGTGTTTTGATGATTGACAAACACTATTGATTCTCTTGGACTGCCTGTTACTTCTAACTTTTCAGGAATCAAAGATCGGACGAACAAACAAAGCCAGTTCAAGATTGCGTAGGTTAGGGTTGAGTTAGTCTGTACTTTGCTTTTTCTCTTCTTGAGTCTATTTGTAATGTTCAAAGAGACTGATGCTAAGTAACCCTACACACACACACACACTTAAGAGACTTAGAATTTCTATTTTTACTCACATCGTCCAAGACGATAGTTGTAGCGGTCGGGACGATCGAGTTTAGAAGAGAGATTTTATTCAGGATTCTTAATTAAGGCAGCCGTCATTAACAGATAATCCTGGATGATACTTGTATTGGCCAAGACGATAAGCTCAAAATAGAAAGAAATTTCTGCCATAAACAATTAAGGTATTCTATATTTTTGGTAATCGGCCAGAACGATCTAGGATCGGCCTGGACGATATTCACAAATTATGCCTTAATTTATCAGACAATCAAGGCAGTAATTAAGGATGATTGATACGATCACATCGTCCTGGATGATAGCAGGATCGGCCAGGATGATCTAGTCAAAAAACCTTAGTTACTCCTGGATGATCTGGATCGGGCAGCTTGCATTCAGGGCGATGCTCTGGACAATTTTCCTCTGATTTGAATTGATCGGCCGGGACGATCGTGATATCGTCCTGAACGATCAATCCAATTTTCAATTGTCCAGTTTGCATTCAGGGCGATGCTCTGTCCGATCTCATAGAATTTGTACTGATTGGCCAGGACGATTTCCATATCATCCTGGACGATATAGTCTGCAACTTGCAAGTAATGAGCTCCTTTAAAGCTCTTCTATTTAAGGGCTCTTGTTCAATGTTTTTGAATATCTTTTGCTGTTGCCTTGACCTGAGAAGACCTTGAGGAGAGAGAGAGAGAGAGAGAGAGAGAGAGAGAGAGAGAGAGAGAGAGAGAGAGAGAGAGAGAGGATCTCATGAGGGGGAGCTTGTGAGGGGATTCACAAGGGTTGCTTCAAGGATAGCTCTGCTTCTTCTTGATCTAGAGTTTCTCATCCATGAAAGGGTTGGTAGAGGTAAGGATTCAGCAACTGATAGTGGTTCTCTGCCAGCTTCAGGAGGAAGCAAAAGGAGATAGGTTCTCTGCCTTGTCGGGGTGGCAAAAAGAGGTTCTTTGTAAAGGCTTCTCCGCCTAGCTGTGGGGGCTAAAGGAGAGTCACTATTGTAGTGCAATACTCGGAGGGTGCCTCCGGGGAGTGGACGTAGGTCGAGTTGACCGAACCACTATAAATTTCTGTGTTCTTTTTTCTTGCTTCCGCTCTTTAATTTCTGCACTTATTTTTTGTGGTGTGATTTTGGTTTATGTGATTTTACTTCTTTGTGAAAAGAATTTTTTAAAATACCAATTCACTCCCTACCCCCCCTCTTGGTTAGCTTGGGCCAGTTCTATAGGGCTTAACATCCCTAACGAACTTTCAAAGACTTCTCCTCTAGTCACTTAGAGCATGGTAAACATTTAAAGAAGTTCACTAATCAATCACATCCCTTTGTTTTATGTCTATGTTCTGAATAATAAAACTTGTACTCATTTCTCTAATTTAATCATAAGTCTCCATCTAGATCCTCCCCAAAGCAGTTATTACTTCCAGTCCACTCTTGGAGAATGCCTCCTCAATTCCCCAATCATTCTAGTCCTTTATAGCTTATGTGTGAGGAGAGATAAGAATGATCAATGGATTCATCATTCAAAATTTTTAAACATTCAATCCAAATATCTTCCTACTTCGGACTCTTCATAGAAGTTCTTCCCAGGAATCTAATAAAGAGAATAAGCCCAAGATAAAGATCTGAAACTCATCCTATGGAGGTTATTTTTTTAAATTTTTTTTATCCTCTGGAGGTAAATATCAAACCTTAATTCTAAAGTAAGGGTTTCAAATAAATTTAAAATTATGCCATATAAAGACATTAAATTTCATATATAAGATCTTCATATGATTAGAAACATTCCATGAGAAATTTTATGAAGTGTGGTTTAGTAAATAATCTATAATAAGCAAAAGATAATTATTTAATAAAATTTGTTTTGACAAGGAAGATAGAATTTAAAACATCCATTTTGCATCAGACGACCCAGAATCTATAAAGAAGATTGTCTAATCCAACCAATTCTAGCTACTAGATGGATCTCAAGCTATCAAACTAGTTTAAAGCCATTGACATAAAATAGCATGCAATCAAAAATCACAATCTGATGATGACTGACCTATGTGAGATCGAATTCTTCAAATCATTTCACTATTGTGTGTGACAACCTTAATCAACATAAGCTAATCACCATGTAATATGCATACAACTTCTATCATACTGCTTTCCAATCATTACAACACCACAACCAATGATTAATAAAATACATTTAAATTTGAATAAAATGACCAAAGAATTATTAAATTCATATAAAATCCATTTTTAAATAAAATTTTTATGATATATGGCCTTTAATGAAAAGTAATAACAACTAGTGAATATGACATTACTCTTTAGTCCCAAAAAATTATAGGTGAGTTATGGATGAATTTATTGCGATGCCACAGAAGATGTAATTTAATATATTTATCCTTTAACAAATCCACATAAATCAACATTATACCATCTCAAAGTATAGACTAGCATTTCACTATCAATTTGAAAAGAGTTACTAAACCTATTTTCAAAATATAATTTAGCATAAGAAATATTTAGTTTATCTTTAAAGATAAAAAAATATTCACTTATCAATTTTCATTAAAAAACTAAAAAAATGATTTTTTTTTAATAATCATAAAAATATAAGGAATATTCAATAAATTTCAAAGGATAAACAGAATATTTACTTATCATTTTAATTAAGAAATTAAACCAATATTTAAAGCTAAGACTATTTCCATAGTCTATTCCCATATCTTAGAAAGGAAATAATGTAATATTTATTATATTACTAGGTTGTAGCATTCATATAATAGCAAACCCCTATAATTAATTTTATCACCTAAGAGAATACTTTCAATTAAAGTGAAGAATAAAGTTTTCAAATTTATATAGATTTAACGAAATGTTCGAGTAATTGAGATTTCAATGGACAAGGTTTAGATTGTAAATTCTATAGTTATATTTCAAAGTTAGATTTAAATTTTGGAATTTAAAAGAGAAAAATAAGAAAGAAATGTGTAGAGCCTTAGTGGTATTTACAATATTTTATATAATATTTTACTTACACTTTCTAGATTGAGCTACTAGCTAACAATCCTAAGCACACTGAATTGCCACATGAATGAAAGATTAGATAGGCTTTATCTAAGGAATAAAGAAAATATAGTTTAGAAAATTTTAATCAGGACTCTATAGTATATATATTTTAATCAGGACTCTATAGTATATATATATATATATGACCGTGTAACAAAAATATGCATAATATTAACGTAAAAAAAGATGTTTAAACATTTATAATTTTAGATTTTAACCCATGCTCTGTTGTAATGAAAAGGTAGCTAAGCTCCGCCAACAACAAGCTTGTATTTTACTATTTTATAAGTATATATATGAATATGCTTATTTATTGTGACTTCAATCTTATGGATACTGAATCTTTTATAGTATTCCAAAAGATAATGATTTTCATAAGATGAAGAATCATCTCATTTTTGTGTGCTCGCGCACGCGTGTGTGTATATATATACAACTCTATGTAAACATATAAAATATTCACATCATTACTTTTACATTTACCTTTCCATTATTTCTTAGTTATACTTCATAGAAATGTAAAACAGAGTAGCTACAAAAAAGAATATATAAAATGGTGAAGTGTTAGCTGTTATATATTTTCACAAAAAATTAAATTAAAATAAAATTACATGTCTCAAAATTTTCACTCCAATCTCTTGTGCAAAAAAAGAAAGTAAATATGACATCTTGAGAATAGAAAGTAAAAACAAAAATATGAGACCTCCCTAGGCGAGGCGTGCCAAGAAAACTAGCCTTCCAAGCCTAGGCTTGAGTTGGTTGTCCAGGAAAATCATTTAAGTTTTTGTATAAAGGTTTTGAGGTTTGGATATGTCCTAAGTTTTATTAGTTTTAAATTGTCCATAAAGATTTAAGGGTTGTTTGATTTTAAGGGTATTAAGATTTAGATATTCTAAATTTTAATTTAAAGAGGATTATATTTATTGCAATTAATAGTTTAAGATTTTATAGAAAATATAGCTCAACAACATCTATGTGCTTGAAGCTATTGATTAGTATGTCCTAGAATAAAGTTTGTAATGCTACCAATCCTCTAATATTCGGGTAGATAGATATCATAGAGTTCTTAAATCCTCCAATCAAATGCACCTTTGCCCACTTGAAAGGCAATATGCATAAAGGTAAAGAAGCTGTAACATCTAAGTATTTTATTATTAACTTTTAAATTTAGATGTTTTATTAGATATTGATTTATTAAATTTATAACTTTAAAATTTTCAAATTTTCAAATTCATTCATGGCATTAAAATAACTTGCACGTGGACAAAGGAGTCACTATGATACGTAGCCTCATAACCCAAGGCAGACTATCCCAAAAACAAATTGATAGTGTGTTCATTATTTATTTTACAATTATTATCTAATTTGATTCATTAGCTTGATGATGTAATGGAATTGAAGAAGATCATATGGAACTGTCTAGAGAGAGAAGCTCTGAATTTCTAGTGAGAGAAAATTCGCTGCCTAGTTTGAATTTTAGTTTTTTGCGAGATTCCCGCATTCAGTGGTGGAGGCATCAGATGATTGCCAGCGTTGTTCTGCTAGTGTCATGAATGCTCCGCGACCTTACGGATCTCTAAGTCTTAATGGTAGAGTTTCAAATGGTATTGTGATCAGAGAAGGAGAAGTACCGCCGTGCCGTCAAGTTCATGTTGAAGGCAAGGGAAAGAACATTACGGTTGAAAGTATGGCTGGGAAGAAGAGTATGGGTGTGAAGAGAAATCTAGGTTTGGCAATTCTTGAATCTTCAGCTTCGGATGATTTAAATTTACGTGTGAACAAGTTTTCTGGAGTTCTTGATTCGCTTAAGGGGCGTAATATCGAAGATGATTTGAATTTGGTAAAGGTTCCAAAGGTAGGTGAAAATGTTGAGGATCAAGTTATAGATCCAAAGGATGCTGGAGTCCAGAAGAATAAGATGAATGTTAGCCCAAGATAAGAGGGTAGGAGTTTGGGTGAGGTTGCTGAAGCATGGTCGAAACCGAAGCCAATCAAGATTTCATTCAATAGGGACAAGGTTGAATTTTTAGAGGATGGCAATGCTGTCAAGTTGAACGCCGATATGGAGGCAAAGAATTCTCAAATTCTGAAGAATTCGGTGGTAATTAAAGTGTTGGGTAATAATGTGCCGTTTTCGATGTGCAGCACATAATTGAGGAGGCAATGGAGCAAATTTGGTGTATTTGACTTGACGTCTATTGGTATGAACTGGATTTTGTGTTCATTCCAGACGACTGAGGTGGCAGAAGAAATTCTTAACGGTGGACCTTGGTATGTAAACGGGTTCATTGTTGGTATGGATAGGTGGTCTACAGCATTTGATCGGAATACATTTAAAGGAGTTTATGCTCTTGTTTGGATTAGACTTCCGTGTCTGCCTCTGTATTGCTGGGATGAGGATAATATTGTAAGAATTGCTTCTTGCTTAGGGACGCCAATCTACATTAATGGCAATACCTTTCGCTGAGGTAAATGGGAGTTTTCCCGTGTATGTGTGAGGATCAATATGGAGAAGAAACTACTGAATGGTGTTAGGTGGATGGCTCAGCTGGAAGGTTATTCTAATGGGTGGAGTATGAGAAAATTGATCTTCTCTCTTACTAGTGTGGTAGAGTGGGCCATGAAAGAAAGATCTGTCCAGAAAAAGTAACCATTGGAATACAAGATCAAGCATTGAGGAAGACGGATGCAGTAAATGAAAATAGTGAGAAGGTCGTATTTGACAGCAAAACTTCTATGATTAGATCCGAATATGGTCCTTGGATCCATGTTCATTTCAAAAATAGGAGAGGTAACAGAGGTAATGTTATTGGAAAAGGAATGAATGCCAATGGGTTTAACAATGCTATCAGGGGAAATGTTAATAAGATGGTCACTGTGCAGAAGGAAATCAAGGTGGTGGATGAGGAGGTTGCTGATGTTGAAAAAACTATCCTGGTTCCAGGAGTTTATTCTGAAACTGAGAATTCTATTGGGGATAAGAATTCAGATACTCTTTTAACTAATAGATTTGCAGTTCTGGGTGATAGTATTAAAGAAGAAGGTATGGGAAATCATGCAGAAATTGATAAAACAGAAGAAGGAGGTTTGGAAATTATGGATCCAAATGTCAGTAACAGTGGTTTGGGTTCCTATAGTGGTGCTGCCAAGTTTAAGCTATCCAAGGAATTGAGATTATTAGGGCCTGTTGAACCTAACTATAAGAAAAAGAAGAGGGATGGTACGTTGAACCCCAAGGATAGGGAGAGACCATCTGCACATGTTTAATGTCATCCATTCTTTTTTGGAATTGTAGGGGATCTAGGAAAAAAGAGGCTTCCCTATACTTGAAGGACATTATTAGAGATTAGAATGTTTATTTTATTGAGCTTATGGAGACCAAATTGTCTTGCATTGATAGGAGGGATGTTAAATATTTTATTAGGAATGAATGAGAGTAATTTCATTACCCTGCTGTTGGTATATCAGGAGGCATTTTGTTGTTATGGAACAGGAAATTGGTGTCTTTTGAGGTTATGGAGACATCATCACAAGCCATTGTTAGTACTCTGTCGGTTCCCATCTTGGGAATTTGGAGAGTTCCCACGATTTAAGGGAGTAGATATTGTAAGGAAAGGGCGAGCCTATGGAAGCAACTTTAGGAGTGTATGGAGGATTCAATTCCTTCCATTATTGGAGGGGATTTTAATTACATCATTAACAAGGAGGAGAAGACAGGAGGAAAGAGGTTCTTGTTTTCAAAATGACCTAGGGAGATGAAGAGCATTATGGTGAATTCAGATTTTCATGATATTGGAAGTGTTGGACCAAGGTTTACTTGGTGTAATAACAAAGAGGGCACATATCGGATTTGGGAGAGGTTGGATAGATGTATGTTAAATTCGGCTGCTATTCAAAAGCTTCCAGTTGCTACTATCAAGCATCTTGCTAGAGTGGCATCTGACCACAGTCCTATTGTTCTGAATATGAGAGATAAAGTGCAGTTCAAGGCTAAAACCTTTAAGTTTGAGGACACTTGGAGATCTTACCCAACAGCTAAGAGTGTTGTTTATCACTCTTGGAAGAAGAATGACTTTGGTGATGAGTATATGATCTTGCAAAGGAAGCTCAACCGTACTTTAAAGGCACTATTTTTTTGGAATAAGAATAAGTGCAAAGATTTGAATTTGTTGAAGAAAAATTTGAAGAAGGAAGTCCTTGGTCTTCAAAACAAGGAAGCTTTGGGTGATAATTGGTCGATTGATGACCTTTTGGTGCTTAGAAACAAAGTTCATGAAATTAATGTCACATTGAGGAGATTATCTACTTGGTGTAATCAAAGGGCAATGGCAGGGTGGCATGAGGAAGGAGATACAAATTCAAAGTTCTTTCAAAATTTTGAATCAGCAAGAAGAAATGGAAACCAAATTAATCATATTAAAGATGAGTTCAATATAATGCATGATGAGGAGGATCAAATTGAGAAGGTTTTTACATAATTTTTTGAGAAGAAGTGGAAATATAGAGAATGTGAGCTGATGGGTTGGCCATTGGTTGATGGAAACCAGAAGGTTAGTGAAGAGGGTATGGTGATGCTTAATGAGGATTTCTCTGTGAATGAACTACAGCTCTCGATTTTTCAGTAGGGAAACAACAAGGCACCAGGTATTGATGGAGTTACCACTTCTTTTTACAAGAGTTATTGGAGTATTGTTTAGGAGACTCTTTGGAGTGCTGTCATCCGATTTTTCAAATCCAGCATTACGAATAGGGAACGGAAGGATACATTAATTGCTTTGATTTCTAAAGTAAAGTACCCTTTCATTCCATCAAATTATAGGCCTATCAGCCTATGTCAGACTAATTAGAAAATTGTGGCTAGTATGCTAGTTAACAGATTGAAGAAGGTTATTGCCAAGATGGTTTCTGAAGATCAAGTAGCATTCATTCCTAGAAGATCCTTTTCAGAACATTGTCTTTTGGCTCAGGAGATCCTTCATAAGTTCAAATTATCCAAGAATAAGAAGAGGTTGATGGCTCTTAAATTGGATATGGAGCAGGCCTACGATAGCATGGGATGGGCAACACTTCGTTAGGTTCTTAAGTGGCATGGCTTTCCTACTATTTTCTCTAACTTCCTAATGGAATGTGTTGTAGATGTGAGGTTTTCTATCATCATCAATGAAAGGAACTCCAAGTGGATTTGTGCTCAAAGTGGATTCCGCCAAGGATGTCCACTTTCTCCTTACCATTTCATACTATGTTCTCAACTCATGTCCAACTCATTGGAGCAAAGGGGGAAGAATCTTGGCATTCAAATTTCACCTAGATGTCCAAAGATCACACATCTCCTTTATGCAGATGATTTGTTGATCTTTTCTCATGTTTCTATTGCTTTAGCCAATGCATTGAAGATCATAGTGGAGGATTTTTGTAAGTGGACAGGGCAAAGAGTCAATGTTACCAAATCACATATTTTTGTTTGGCAAGGTGGTTAGTTATTCTATGAAGAAGAAAATTGCTGGAGTTCTCCGCTTCAAAGAGGTCAAGGAGATGAAGTACTTGGGAGTAAAAATTTCCCTTAGTAGGATCAAGATGGCAGATTTTCAAAAACTTATGAGTACTGTCATGGACAAACTCAACTCTTGGGGTAAGAAATCTTTATCAATGGGATGTAAGCTCACTCTTATTGAAACCACTTTGCTATCTATGCCAAATTTCTTAATTACTCATTTTTTGGTTCCCAAAAGAGTATTGTATGAGTTGGAAAAATTATGTAGAAATTTCATTTGGCATAAGAATGATGGAACCAATGGTATGCATTATATTGCTTGGGGAGAAATTTGTAAGACAAGAAGTATGGGTGGGCTGGGCTTGCATTCTCCTTTATTAAGAGTTGGCTCTTTAAGATCTAGATTGGCTTGGAACTATATTCAGAAACTGGACTCATTATTCCATCAAGCGTTCAAAGCTAAATATGGTGATGATGTTATGAATGGTGATCAAAAGAAGGTTACTTCTAATGCTTGGAAGATTATGTTGGATGGGGGAAAGAATTTGAAATTAGCTATTAGATGGAAGGTGGGCAAGGGTGACAAGATCAATGTCTTGAATGATGCTTGTTTGCTTGATAAAAGCGTCAACCGGTGGCCAACGTATGTTGATTGTGATGTGCTAGATGGTATCTATATTCAGTAGCTATTGGTAAATAATGGTGAGTGCAATCTTAATTTGTTACAAAGGGCCTTTCATCCAGAGCTTATACTTTTGATTAGATAAATTCATATTCAGTATGAGGAGGAGGATCGGATGGAGCTGCTGAAATGGTGTTCGGGTAAAACAGTTTCTACATTAGTGTATGAACAAGTGCTGTTTAACAGATGTACCTTTGAAGATGTTGAGTTTTATTGCTGGCTGCAGAAACTTAAACTCAATAAGAAGGTTGAAATCTTCTAGTGGAGGTTAGGTAAAGCTGCGATTCCTACGAATCTGTTTCTTAAAAATTGCAGAATTACTAAGAATGTTGTTTGTGCTAGAGGCTGCCAAGTGGATGAATCGTATGAGCATATAATGGTTCAATGTATATATATGGTGGAAGTCATTATGAAGATGCGTGAATGGGGTATTCTGATCTCTGTTTTCAGTTCTCTAGATTGCAGTTTACGAGAGCTAAAGAGGCTATCAAGTTGTAACTCTGGAATTGTTAAGGTTTATTGTACAATTGTGTATCTATCTTGGAAGAACCGGAATTATGTGAAGCATGGTAAGGTTGCATTTCCTTGTTCTATGGTTGCTTCTAATGCATTGTTCTTAGCCATCTCCAAATCTAGTCCGTATCTCTTTAGCTGTGGTACTAATCTCCTTAGGGAGTTTCCAAATACTTGGTGCCTCTTTTCTTAGCTCCAATCTTGCTGGTATTGGTGGTGTTTTTCGGGATCACAAAGGCGGGTTGATCAGTGCATTTGGGAAGAAAAAGGCCCATTTGGATGTTTCCTAGCTTGAGATGGAAGCCGATCTCACAGTGAAGGAGTTCCTTAAGAGTTGGATGTTGGAGTGCAAGGGGTTGATCATTGAGAGTGATAATGTCAATATTATCCAATTCATTCAAGACTCATTGAAGAATAATAACTAGCTTATGGATAGGTGGCCGGCAAAGGATTTATTTTTTTAAAATGATTTCAAAAAAGTTGTTTTCCATCATGCCTATAGTTGTTGTAATAAAGTAGCTAATTGTTGGGCTAATTTGGCATTGGAAAGTAGTTTTTCTTTTGATAGTTTTTCTTTAGAGAGCATCCCTTCCTTCTTGATGGACTTAATCAAAGAGGAATGTGATCCTTTTATTACTTGTAACTAGTTTTTTGTTGCTTTTTAATGCAAATTGGTGCAATTTTTTTTTTTAAAAAGCTTGATGATGTAATGAAATTTGGATAATTTATTGAATTTTCATATTTTGATAAATATATTAATGAATTTAATATTGGTTTGAATTCTTGAATTTTTAATTTCCATTGGTTTTTTGGAATTTTTATATTTTTTCTAAATACTAGATTCTATTATGAATTCAATGCCTTTGAGTTTACTACTTTTGGATTTGTCTACCATTTGTTTTGTATTTTACAAATTTAGGTTATTTATATGAAGTTAATTTGGCTAAATAATTAACATATTAATTTACAATGATTTATGGAATTTTTAAATTTTTTATAAGCATTTGACTAAGAGGTGGTTGAATGCCATTGAATACACTAAATTTGGATTTTTATGGAATTAGTTATATATTTTATAATTGTAATCATTTTTTATATAATATGTTTGACCCAAATGTTGGCCTTTCGATTTTTTTTTTTTAATTTTGTAGTTCTTAAATTTTTTATAAACACTAGACTAAGATATTAGTAAATGCCATTGAGTTTTTTTGGGTTAGGAGTTTTTTTAAGTAAGTTATGGATTTTTTTAAGCTTGTTTATTCAATGATTTATTTAATTATTTAATTAGTGTTTTTCTTTTATTTACACCAAATCAACTCCAAACCTCTTGCAATCTTTCCAAAATATTAGAAATGACATCTTGGGATGATTTCAGGTGTTTAAAATTTATTTTTTGTATATATAGATATACATATAAATATTTTTAATTAATTCTTAGATTTTGTTGACTATGAAATTATTTTTTATATGGGGTGAATTTTAAGGGGCTTTTATTTCCTTTCTTAAGATTTAATTTTTATTATTTTAAAATATTAAATACAATTTTTTATTTAAAATGAAATTATCATAAATTTTCAAATATCATTTTTAACAAAAAGGATAATACATTAAAATAAAGTAAGAAAATATACAATGAGTACCAACTCGGAAGAGGAGTAAAAGAAACTTTCTTAAAAAAAAACAAAAATAAGAGAGAAACCTAGACCAAGCTAAAAAACCCAAAGAAGTAATGAAAACCTCAATAGGAATCATCACCGGCCCCCTCCGTCTACTTCCTTGTTTGATCAGTAATTGGCCCAAAGCATTGAATTTCCTTAGCAAAATGAGTAATTGAGACTCTATCTTTCCTTGGACTAGAATGCTTAAGATGCAAGAGTAAGGCCGTAGTAGAGAACATAAATGGAAATTTGGAGACTTCACCATTGCTAGATGAAGCATCTTATTTTGTTGATTCACTAACATCCCCACATGATACAGTGGGAGTAGCCATATGAGCCCCAATACCATCATTAGAATTCTTTTTCTTTTATCTATAAGATTTTGTAGATGTGAATATACTCCAAGGCCCATAACTTTCATGATTTTGCTCTTCTTTTTGCCCTTTGGAAGATAGAAGTAAGAGAGTGTAGACTTTCTAACTGAGGTAGATTGAGGTCTGACTAAATCATGGAAGAAAGAATTTGATCAATATTCACTAGATGAGGGGTTGTTGTTATCCTTACACAAATCAGATTTATTCCGCACCTCAGTAGAACTACTTTGAAGTCATCACAAGGGCTGCTTGGAGGTTTGAGGTACATTGGGACAGTGACTTTTGTTGTTCCCAACAAGAACATAATAAAGAAAAGGTGTGAAATTTACTCATATTCTACTTATTAAAAGAACTTGCCATTTAGCCCAGAGATTCAAACTCCAAGAAGAAACTTGGCACCAAGATCTATCCTAATACAAACATAAGCAAAAGCATGAACCCATAGAGGTTATCCAAAAAAGGAATTTATTCAAGCAAGGATTGTGTTATCCCAATACAAAAAGGTAGGTAAGGCAGAAGAATCCTCAAAGGAGAAGGTAAACCCACTATAGATAAGGGAGAGAAGCAAGAAGGCCAATGATCCAAAAAAAAAAAAAAAAATCCACCAAAGAGTCATGGTTCCCCCAAAAAGACAGCATCATGAGCTTAATAGATTCAAAGAGGCAAATGAAAGTGTTTGGAGAGATAAAGAGAAGATGGAAATCTACAAACATTGTCCACTTACACTTCATTTTGTTGCTTAACACAAAAAATGGTAATCTTCTTCCAATTAGCTTTCCCACAAGCCCACGTTTGAACCTAACTAACTTAGTATATATGGTCTCCATATTTAAAATGGAAAAAAAAAAACAATCCTTTGACATAACTACCACCTTAGATACATCATCAATTTTGATAACTTCCATCTTATAACATATATCGGGTAGGTCTTGGCCAGGTTTAACACCAATAGGATTCTTGCATGGTTGTTGTAGAGTAGCAATTTGGTCTTTCCAAGTAGTAATTTTGGATGACCTATTTAAGAAAACATTTGAAATGTAGTTAGTAGATTTTGAGTTATCCTATATAGAATTAGGTGGATTGCACACCTGTAATTAAACACATAAATAACATAAGAATGCAAAGATATATTAAATTCTTGTGCAATTACTTATCCACAATTACTCAAATCAAATACAATATCAGATCAATTGGAGATAGTAAAAGTGGCTACCAAATCAATTGAAAAATAATCATGGAAGTAGGATTTTAAGCCTAGACAGAGTTGCCGATGACCTTACCATTATTATCCCCAGTTTGCTTAAAATTGAAAAGGGAGAGGTCAAGTGAATACTGATCGAAGTTATTTCACATAGCACGAAATTGAAACTACAAGCAATACGATTGGACCCTAATGAAGAGTTGCGATCATTATCGATAGTGTAATGATAGACCAAATAACCACTAAATGTAATGAAATTTTAAACATAAGTAACTAAATACATGTTATTCAAACTCACCACATAAGTTTTGAAGTAAATCTCTTATAGAAAATGCATATAAACTTCAGGGATTTTATTTAGGTAATCTATTCAGTGATTTGTAATAAGTTGGCAAATAAATGTGCTAACATTGCACATTGTAATACCTTTGTTTGGGAATTTTTTTTTTATCAATTCCATGTTCTTTTATTAGTTTATTAAAGGAGGAATGTGATCCTTTTCTTAGTTTGTAATCTCTTTTCTTTATAATAAAATTTTTTTTGCACTTTTCAATATATATATATATATATATATTAGTGATCTTATAACCCTTTAATATAACATAAATGGCACACAAATGTTCAATACCTTGTTCTCCATGGATTCTTGGTTATGAAATTTCAAATTAATAGATCAACTAGTGACCAATGTTCTTAGAAAATCCATTGGGAATTATTAAAGAATATAAATTAAGCTAAACATTTTTGGGTATATGCAAATCATAACAAAGAATTAATCCCCTCAATTACATCCCATGGTTATTAGTACTTTGTAAATAATCTAAAAATATCCAGTGGGTTTTTCTAGAATCATGTTTAATGTATTAAATACCATGACCTATAACCATAGGTGTTTTATAGTACTCCTCAAGTTGAATCCATATAGCCTTGGATCTCCTAATTTGGTCAAGTGGAAGTGGATATATTAATTTTTAAAGTTCTACTTTCTTTAGTGAAAAATAAAATTTTAATCGCTAATTTTGATGATCTTTTACATGTGGCTCTATCTGAATGGGTATCCAATCTTTATCGTGCTAACAAAATAAAATAGGTCTTCTACGAGCAGTCAGATTAAGATGAAACAAAGGTGATTCAAAGGCTCAAAATTATAGGAATAGTTTACATGATGAATAAGATTTAATCAAGATCATCATCTAAAATCAATGGTCATGATTTCATCTCCTATCTCCCACTCATGTTGCTAACTATTAGCATGGTTTAGCAAGATCCCATAATTCAATTAGAGGGAATTTATTTAAACTTAACATAGATTATTATTATGGTATAATTTTCAATCCAATAGTCTGATCCTTCTAGTTTGAACATTTCTTTCACACTTGCCAAAACCTAGCAAAGTTAGAGCTCGAGATATAAAAACTACCTAATAGAACACTCCTATTTCCTTAGCCTCAATTTAGGTTATTTTATTTTAAGTCCTATTATGTTATCTCTTCAAGTGACTTTGACTAAAGAAAGACTTGAATTGAAGTTGGAACTTCATGATTAAATGATCACCAGAGCTTACTTGAAACTATTAGAAGACCTCTTATTATAAGCTACGAACTAGAGGTAAAGACTCTTTCACACTTATGATCTTTTTTAAAAAAGAAAACCTTACCCTCCTTTATAAAATAAAAAACTCTAGATATTTTATAGGCATTTAAATGTACATAGAAAAACTTCTAGCTCAATTAAGACCACCTATGGCAATTGGGTAAGGTCAGGAGGGTCACATGGGTTTCAGGAAAGAAGTCTTGAAGCTAAAAGGTTTTGGGTTTGCTTGGTTTGCAAGAACTAACTCAATACTTAGCCATTTTAACCACATGGGTCAAGCTAAGTGGCTAACTCAATTGAACCTAAGGAATGGTTTGCTTAGGGTTAGTTCCTAAGGATATTAAGAATTATCCTACATGATTAAATCAATTTGTTCATACATTGGTCAATTGTTTTGCAGGAGAATTCCATGCATGCATGCTTAGTAAATATTCGTTGACTCAAGATCTTGGGTTTGGTTAATTACATTCCAAATTAAATTTTGACTTCTTTGGAAGTAATTCTAAAGATTAGGAAAGCATTTCTATATAAAATGTATGTTTAAACCCTAACTATATATTTGGTCAACCTAAGTTCACTTAGTCAACTAGGTTGACCAAGTCTTCAAATTTTTTTCAATGCTTTCCAAATGATTTTTAGGGTTAGTTAGGGGTTGTCCAATGTAATGGGGAGGCCATCTAGTTCAAAATGCATATTTATTGGGTAAATGGGCCTTTTAGTCAACCATGGTTGATGAACAAAGGTTAGAAGTTGTTTTAGTTCATTAGAAATGCTTTTTTGAGTTTTTTTTTTTAGGTTATCCTATGATTTGCTATGATCTCCATGCATATAAATGGTTTTAAATTGGTAGATGGGCAGTTTGGCCAACCTAGGTTGACTTGGTCAACAAGCCTCACCTAGGCTTGGGGTTTTAATTAATGCACTCAAAATCATTCTTTAAATATGTTGGAGGAGGTTGCATGTCTTTGTTTGATTGTGGCATGTTGAATTTTAAGGATAAATCAGTTCCATGGGTTTAGGTTATGATTTAATGGTCATCCAAGCTTTAAATTTGGTTTTATGCATCATTTTATTTACGATGATCATGATAAATGAGTTTAGAGATTCTTCTAAAGTGAAAAATAATAATATGTATGATGAATTTGAAAAGAAAATCACATGTGTTGGCTTTGACCGAAGCGATCATCTGAATCCTTAAGATTTTTTTGATATTTTGATTATATATATATATATATATATATAATAGTGTATCCTAAAAAAGAATTATTAAAATATATATTAGATTGTAGCTCTCATATAGATAGAATTATACTTGACTAGGATAGCATCTCCTAGGCAAGGAAGAAAAAATTTTGGATGAGGTAGAATCCCCAAAACAGATGGATTTTTATTTGACTAGGATAGTGCCTCATTGATAAGAAAGATAAAAATTTAGATGAGATAGAACATCTCAAGCTGATGGGTTTATACTTGACTAGAATCGCATCTCATAAACAAGAAATATTAAAATCTAAATGGAATTAACATCCCCCAAGCTGATGGGATTTATACATGAGCAGGATATCATTTCTAAGACAAGAAAGATTTAAATCTAAATGAGATAGAATCTCTCAAAGAGATGGATTTATGCTAGACTAGGATATCATCTCCAAAATAATAATGTCTGACATATGGATGATATAGAGGCTCGCAAGCAGATGTATTTATACTTTACTATGATATCATCACCTAAATAATTGTATTTTGAATATGAATGGGATGATGTATCCTAAAAAGATTAAATAGATACAATAATGAATTTCAAAGAATAATATAAAGTATTTTATAGTTTAAAGATTCACATGGAATTTAAAACTTATAAACTTTAGTATGATCACTAGAACGAACAGTATCATCTTGACCGTTTTCTTTCAAAAATTTCCTTATATTCAAGCAATGTACCAAATAAATGGCAAGGAAATTTTATTTCTTTTGAAATTTATCCTTTAACAATGTCCACCATAATAACACTTAAGAAATAATCCATTTATAGCTAATATTAGATAATATTAGATGATCTTCTTTATAATGAAGAAACTAACAAGATCCCCCTTGATATGTTTTCTCTATAAACAAAGTACATTCCCAAGTAAATTCAAACATATCCCCTATCTTTTGATGGGTTAAAAATTGTCTTCATAGAACTAAAAGAAACTACCACTTGGAAAGTTCTTGGACAAACAAGTTTGTCATGTGCTTGAATCATTTTGGCTTTATATAACTCAAGGTTCTATTGAGCCTGCAAATGTTTTTCCTCTAAACCTTTAATTTCATCTAATCTAAGTCTTAAATTATGATCTTTGGTGATTTTATAAATAACAGTTATACATAGTAAACATAGTTGTACTTTCAAAGAGAGAATAGCCTCTACTTGAAATATAAGGGAAAATGATGTAGACTAAGTAGTATTTCTATATGTTATTAGATATGCGCACAATTCCTCTCCTAATTTTTCATTCCATTAACATTTTTTATCATCCAATGTTCTATTTAGAATTTAAACCATTACTTTATTAAAGGTGTAAGCTAATCCATTTGCCCATCGGTAATAGATTGTTGAGTATCTCCAATCAGTATTATGATGTTTAGCAAAATTATTTATCTTTTTGGGTATAATTCAGTGAGTAATACCAAATTTGTATATGATATGGTCTTTGAAAAAGCTTAGAACGTGATGAGATTTAACCTTTCTCAAGGGAATTACCTCTTCCCATTTTGAAAAGTAGTCTACAACTGCTAAGATGAACCTATGACATCTAGAGGATGGAAAATCAATTAGACAAAGAATATTTGTACCTTAGCTTCCAAAAGGTCACGAATCAACTGTTGGGTGTACTACATTTGGAGGTTGATGTAGAACAACACTATGTACATGGCATTGATGAAAAATTATTTGCAACTTTCATACAGTCATCAATCATGGATTGTCAATAATAACCTATTCTTTTAATTTTGATTTTAATTTTTATACCCTATTGATGTTTGATATACAATCTATGATATACTTCTTCTATAATCTTTAATTCTTCTAATTTAGTCAATGTATTTAAGCACATATGATGGAATGGTCTTCTGCATAAGGTCTTGTTGATCAAAGTATAAGATAAGGATCTACTTTTGATTTAATCTAATATAAACTTATCACAAGTGATCATATTTTTCTTGCAAGTATTCTTTAAAGGAATTTATATAATCCAGCAATTCATCTTGTACTGCTAAAATATTTTTCAGTTCATTGAGAGAATATTTATTTACTTATTCAAGGTTATAGGTGCTAGAACCTGGCGACCTTATACTTCTGTTGAAATTGAATCTCCTTCAGGACATGACATAGGTTTTGCTAATTTTTCTAAAGCATTTATTATGGAATTATGTCCACAAGGAATCTTATACAAAGTTATACTTAGGATCATTCAAATACATGCATGGTGTAATCATGATAAGGATACCGATTTTCTTTTAGTAATTAATAAGTGACAGCACTCTGATTAATCGCTAGTTGTGAATCTCCAGAAACTTTGATCTATCGAATTTCATTGAGGATCATAAATTCTAAGCTGGTTATCAGTGCCTCGTACTCAACTTCATTGTTCCTATAAGGTTTTGACAAATTGTAAGAGTAATACATTACACCCTTTTTTGGGGTAACGAATATTATACCATTCCAACTTTTATAAGGGAAATATGATTAGATGTTTTTTGCTGACTAAAAGTAGCACAATCAAAATAGAATTCCTAGGTGGACTTTTTATTTGATTCTATATTCATGATTTGTTCATCAGTAGCTCATTGTTGATCAGGTAATCATCACGTACTTGATGAGCTGCTAGAAAATCTACCACACCTTGTCCATTAATTTTTTTGCAACGAAATGAACATGAGTTAAATTGTTAATAAATCATTTACCAGCAAGCTAATCTTTAGGACAGGAATTTGCAAGTTATCAGATATTGTAACATATTTACTCTGGATATTAGATTCACTTTATCATATAGTATATAATGCATTAACATTTGAGAAGTGAAGTTTAAAGCTAAATAATATTTCTTTGTTGGAGGATAATTTACTTTAGTTGGAAGTAAATATCAACTTAATATGTAAAGTTCATTATTTTTCCCTTTCTCGCTAACCTGAGATAAAAGGTGCTAAGAGATTCACTTAGAATTGTGACATATAAAATCAATAGCTTCTCTAAAATGGGAATAACTAATAGTGGTGGAGTTATCAAGAACTATTTTATACTTTCAAAAACATTCTAATTATTTTCATCCCACTTGTAATAGGCATCTTACTTGTATAAAGCTATAAATGGCACACATTTGCTTGAAAATTTTGATATAAATCTTTTATACTATGTCAAATGACCTTAGAAAGATCTTAGCTAAGTAAGATGTTTTGGAAGGGGGATTTATATTATAGGTTATATTTTTATTATATATATCATGATCCTTCAATGTCAGATAACAAAACATAAAAACTATTCTAAAGTGACACCGAAAGAACACTTCAATAGATTAATTTTAAATTTATGCTAGCATAATCTTTATATAACTTCTGTTAAATCATATAAAGGTTCATCTCGTTCACAACATTTAATGACTATATCATATATATAACATTTCACTGGTGGTGGATTAGTTCATAAAATATCATCATCATTTGTCACTAGTATATTGTACCCATATTTTTTAATCTGAATGTATAACTTTATAATAGTTAACCCCTATCAGGGTTCTGAAAGTTGTATACTTTACATCCTAAGGAGCCATTTTAATTTATTTTTCAAGATGACCCATCCATAAAAGAAAATATTATAGGAGTGGAAGTAATATCAACCACAAGTTTTGGTATAAGAATTTAAAACTAGTCTTTAGGATAAGCTCTCCTCATATCTCTAAACAAAATGTAGATATGAATTTGACCATCCTTCTTCTTAACTAGAATAATACTAGATAACCCTGTTGGATATTTATCCACCTTGATAAAACCAACATCGATTAACTTTTAACTTCAAATATTACATGTAGTTTGATATCAACTCACATAATTAGAGGTGCTTGTTTTACTATAATATTTTCTTGTTAAATTTCTAGTTATGAAATACTAATTTGGAGATAATCAAGCATTTCTTCATAACTCCAAGAATAATAATCTTTGAATTATGTCAATAACTTTATTATTTTATTTGCCTTGTCCCCATTCAATAAGAAGCTTATGAAAATTGGATGAGAGTTTTTTTCAATTCAAAATTTTTTTTATTTAAATCATCAATTATATATTTAGTCTCCTCTTTAAGTTATTATGGTACATCCTTAAGTTGAGAGTTATCCAGATCATCTGAATATTCTAAATAACATTTGTTAAGGATTATAACATTTATCGAAATGAGACTAGTAGACTCTAAATGTTTTAATATGACTAAACAATATTCATCATCATTAATTGTGCACAAAGTGGAAATTCTAATTGCCTAATCTTAAAACAATTTTTTATATATTTTGTATTCAACATATACTCAAATTACTAAGCTTCACCTTTAGTCCAACTTAATGGTGTTAAACCTTGCTTAGAAAACTTACTTACACAACTAGAGTACAAGCCAAAAGGGAGTTTCCATTATTGGATTCATAAATTGATCATTGAAGGGTACATTGGTTTTAGTGGATTAACTAGTTGAAGCTATAAAGATAATGGCTTTTTTGCCTGGGTTTAAAGTAAAATAGGCTTTCAAATTTAACCTTTTGTATAACTTTTTGTGAGTGGAGTAAGGGTAAAATTTTACACATACTTCTTTAATCTCTCCACAGTAGTTAGATTTGAATCATCTGCCCTAGTGGTATGGACCACATATCACTCTCAGCTTTGGCAAAAATCTAAAATCTTGTCTACTCTCTTTTATTCATATATTCTATAGCATGTGGATTTTTATACATCACACATGATTTCTCCTTCAATTTTGAATCAATATTTATATGTATTATAAGCACCTTCTTTTGAACTTTTTTTTAATTTTCTTTTATTACTATATTTTTTCATCCTTGACCTCTTCCTCTCAATCCTTAAGTTATTTTGTCACATCTTTAAGAGGGATGAGTAGGTGACCAATGAACACCATCTTTTAGATTGGAATGCTTTGGTCTTTTATTTTATTTTTGTTTCTCTCATCCTTTTTTTTTCTTTTACTTCTTTTTTTATCAGTTTGAGAATTTTAAAGGATACTGTCTACCTTTAGTTATATAGTATGAAGCAAATTCATATATACCAACTTCATAAATTGAAAATGGTTGTAAGTCATCCTTAATGTAGTGTTGCACTCCATCGCAAGAGTATCTTATACATTGATGAAGCATGGAAAATACCATTCTATATCCATGTAGACATGGTAATGAAAGAGAATTAAATGAAGTTTTAGAATCTATTTTATGTAATTTGGCTTTAGTTTTCATGTTTGTTACTTCCAAAAGTAAGGTAAATTGAACCAAAAGCCCTCTCATTTTTTCATTAAATCCTTACATCATCATTTTATCATAAATAAGTTAGGCAGTATCTAACCCTAGGTGTGTCAGAGTTCTAAGAGTCATAATGTTAACTGATTCTCCAAGATCAATAAGGACAAGAGATAAATAAAAATTTTCTATGTTCACAACAACTTATAATATATGGTTATGATCTAGAGTTTCGAGTAGAAATTTGTCAATTAAGAATATAACATCTTAGCCTACCTTGTAACTCAGTGTTTCTTGGGACTACGATGATACTATTTGAGCTATACATATATTTATATCTTGTAACAATATTATTAGAACCTCCCTTATTTCTTTGGAAAGAACTAAAGCATCATAGATGCTCAATTTC
Organism: Dendrobium catenatum; assembly: GCF_001605985.2. Lineage (NCBI taxonomy): Eukaryota > Viridiplantae > Streptophyta > Magnoliopsida > Asparagales > Orchidaceae > Dendrobium > Dendrobium catenatum. Next base: position 140,489 of record NW_021319541.1, on the reverse strand, counting down.
GCATGTAGTTTTCTAAGAAGTGCTAATTTATTATAATCCACTTTAGGAATATCATAATTAGATACACCTAAATATGATTGTAATTGTGTTTAGGTTTCTAGATTATTATCAACTTGCTTTCCTTTAGTAATTGTAGTTACATATGGTGGTAACACTTTACAACTGTGTATATTTATATAGACTCTCTCTTCTAAGAAAGAGATAGAGGATTATTTTGATTATGTATGTTCATTTATCTTTAGTGCTTCATTTGATGAATTATCAAATCATAAATCTCAATTTCTATATAAATAACATCACCCTGAATATCAAAGACAGTGGAATAAGTATTAGAGAAATGTTGAAGAAACTCTTTTAACTCATTTAAGTGTATTTTAGTTTCTAAAGAATAATTTTTGTTGCATAATTTCTTTGAACATCACCTGATGTAAACTTGATATACACTAAATCTTTTTTCACTTGTTTTTCTTATCCCTTGGTAGGTAAACAAAAAAATTATAGAGTGTAAGAGGTATAAAATTCTATGCTTTGCCATTGAAAGAAAGTACAACTTTAATTTTTACATTTTCATTTTTATTCTTAAGTTTCACATTTTGAACTAAATAAGAATAACTAGTTAATCTATTCTTATGTTCTTCAAAAGGAAATTTTTTCTTGACTTCCTCTTTAAGATCTACTAAATAAACTTAGAGTGGACTCTATACTTTTTGAGATACCTGAGCAGATGAATAATATACTTTATTTAGAATTTTCTTAAAATATTTAGATAAAGCTATATCCTAATTATTATTAGGTTTCGAATTTAAAATTGTTATAAAAGGCTAACAAATCATGCATTTAATGAATCACTAACCAGGATTAGTTGGAAGACCTTAGTAACTTCAAATTGATTTTCAAGTGAGAGAATTTGTGGTATTTTCTAGTGATAGAAATGTCTATTTTCTCAAATTTGTGAAGTCCCACGTTTTGGGGCGAGAAACTTTTTCATGGAGGTTGCTTTATTGATGGCCACTTCTGACTGCCGGTAGTCATCCACATTGATTCCACCTAATAATCACATTTATCAGTTGAGATCTTCTTCACAAATTCAAATTCTAAATTCCAGGTCGCCTGGTCCACTAGTGATTAAAGAACCAGTTGTCAATTTTGTGAAGAAACCAACTCCGGTAGCTTGTAAAGGGAAGGAAATTCATGAAGATATTCAATTCAAGACTCCAAAGTAGATTAAGAAAATTAATGTGATAAATAGGTCTAATGATTTTGAAGCTTCTTCGTCTTCAAAAATGAATCTATTTGTTAAAGGTTTTTGAAATGGCATCATCAGAGAAAGCTCTATCTTTGAAAAAGTGGATAATTTTAGTCATGCTGAATGTAGAAATGCTTAAGAAGAGATGATGAATGTATTTACATAAAAGGAGGCAAATCCATGGGAGAAACGTCCTACTATCAAAATAATTTTTATCAGTGATGAATCCATCCTTTCTGTAGATGGGCTGGTTGTTAAGTTGTTTGAGCCATCTATTAAATCAAATTCTAAGAAACTTCATAACTCTATTGTGGTCAAAGTGTTTGGAAGCAACATTACTACTTATGTTATTGCTGATGAGTTGCGTCGGCAACGGTCTTAGTTTGGAAAGTTTCACTTAAGCAGCTTTTGTCTTGGCAGGGTTCTATGCTCTTTTTCTTATATCGAAGCTATGGAAGGATTTTTTTTAGGTGGTCCTTGGTTTGTTCGTGGTCATATTCTTTTGGCTAGACAAGTGGACTGCTAATTTCTCACCTACTTCACTGAAGGGTTTATCTTCTCCAATATGGGTGAGGATGCCCCACTTACCTCTTTACTGTTGGGATGACATTAACATAACTCGTATTGCTTCTATGGTTGGTACTCCCTTGTTTTTGGATGGAAATATGTTCTAATGGAGCAAGAGGGAATTTGCTATAGTTTGTGTACGTGTGGCTCTAGATAAACAACTTTCGTTAGGAGTTTGGGTAGAAGGAGCAGAAGGATGTTTCTTCCAAAAATTAGAATACGAAAAAGTTTCTAATTTTTGCTTCAAGTGCGAGAAGATTGGACATCTGATTGAAGATTGTGAACTAGGAAGAAAATTGGTTAATTCAGTTATTCAAACTAAAATTATCAAAATCAAAGCATTGGAAACAATGATAATTCTGAGAGGCTGATTGATGAAAAAGAGGTTTCTTATGGCCCATGGATTCATGTTAGATATGGGAAAAATAATCAATTTCAACCTCCTAACAGAGGTGGTCATGGACTTCATCCTAATTCTACATCAATTTATGTTTTAAAAAATCAGCAATCCAATAAAAATGGAATCAAGTCAATTATGGAATCTGTTCCTGATATTGCTATTGTAGAAACAAATGATGATAGGATAACAACCATATAAGATGGAAGACCTGGTTTGTCAGAAATAATTGATTTGGAGCATGTTAATGCAGATCCTGTGGAGCAGAATATAGATACAATTTCTTTTCAATGGAGAAGAATTGTGATAAACAAAAGTTAAACAAGTTTGACCTCTCGACTGAGCCAATTATTGTTCATAATAATCAGTTCAGTGTTTTAGATTCAAAGAGTGGAGAAGTAAATAATATGCATATTGAAGAGGTTATTAATAAAACCATAGTTAAAAAAGAAGAAGGTGAGCTTACTGAAGACATGAAAGAAGATCCTACAACTTCCACCTTAAAATATAGAATTGTTGCTGGTACTATTAAGTTCAAGCTTAAAAAAGAACTGCATTCACTTGGTAAGAACAATTTTCAACTTAGAAATAGAAGAACAGAAGTTCTAAAGAGATGTGCTAATGGGAGAAATCCCATTAACATTCAAAAATGACGTATGTAATTGTTTGGAACTATAGAGGGGCTAGGAAAGTGGAAGCCTCTCAATATTTAAAGGAAATAGTGAAGGATCATGATGCTCTATTTGTTGTTTTGGTTGAAACAAAAAATTTAGCTATTGATACTCGTGAATTCAAATTGTTCTTATGAGATAAATGGGATTACTTTCTATTTTCGGTTGAAGGTCTTTCAGGAGGTATTATGACTTGTTGGAGGAAATATATTGCTTTTTTTACTGTCAAAGAGGCTAACTCTCAAGTTGTGATTGGTGAGCTTAGTATATCTAATAAAGGAACATGGAGTATAGCTACTGTATATGGAAATAAAAAAATCCAGCCATTATAGGAGAAGACTTTAATTGTTTACTATCACAAAATGATAAGAAGGGAGGTAAGAAGTTTATCTATTCTAATGGTACTCAAGACATGTACTCCTTTATGAGTAATTATGACTTCAATCAAGTGGCAATGGTAAAGTCAATGGTTAGAGACTTAAACCATATCTTTGTGAGAGAAACTAGTGAGAGAAACTAGTGAGAGAAACTCCCGTTTTGTTTACAAAATTTCCATTTCCCGAGTACCAGCCGCCTTCATTGCCAGATCTAGGCGGTGGTGGCGGACAATCCCTGGCAATCGTCCGGGGCACCAAGTCGTATGGAGGGTTCTGCTAAACAAGTTAGAGAAGATGGTCATCGTAGTTTGAAGAATATCAATATGGAAGAGAGCAACGCGCGGTTGAAGATGAAGGTATGATCTTTGATTATCAAGGAGGAAAATGAATCAACAACCTTGGAGAAGATCAATTTCATGGAAGGAAAGGGAAAAGGTATTTTGGGAATCACTGATTGTCTTACTCCTCGTATTTTGAAGGACAATGTGTATTCTGTCTGTAAAGTTAATGATTCTGAAGCCTCGTCTTCAGATTTTAAGATCTATGTTAATAAATTTGGTTATTCAAATGCAATCTCTGACCTCAGACCAATGATAAATGCGAATTTTCCAAATGATGTTAACAGAAATCTTAATTCTGAAGTAGAGATTAGGAATGAAGGTACTGGTTTTATTAATAGTTCTGATGTGGAGAAACTTTGCACTGTTCCAACCTCGATGAACATGGAAGATGATGCTATGGGGAAATTAAGTACTGTTATTCAGGGACTTGGTAAATCTGATATTATACAAAGAAATGCTGATTTTAACAATGTCAGGAACACTATTTCAGGTGATCTTGGGAATTGCCAAGTACAATCTAACTATTTGGAGAATTCAAAAAAATAGCCTGGTAATGAAATGAAAAATGCCTGGAGCAAGAGATCTAACATTAGAGCTATCGATTTTGATAATCCATTGAAAATGAAACTACTCTAAAATTGAATATTGAGAAGGAGGTGGAGAATTCTAGCTGACTTAAAAAATCTTTAGTGATCAAAGTATTTGATGACAACATTCCTTTCCACGTCATAAGTATGGAGCTAAGGAGGCAATGGGGAGTTCTTGGAAAATTTCATTTAACCTTACTAGGTATGGGTTTGGTTCTCTGTGCTTTTGAGAATCCTGATGTCATGGACAGGGTGTTCACCACTGAGCCTTGGTATGTAAATGGAAGTATTGTGGGGATGGATAGATGGTCTCCATCCTTTAACCCTACATCCTTCAAAGGATTGACTGCTCCAATATGGATTCGTATGCCAAATCTTCCTTTACAAAGCTGGGATGAGATCAATGTGTGCAGAATTGCTTCAATGGTTGGTATTCTTTATTTGATAGATGTGAATATGTTTTAATGGGGAAGAAGAGAATTTGCTAGAGTTTGTGTTCGTGTAAAGCTTGATGAAAAACTTCCTTTGGGTCTTTGGGTAGAAGGAAGTTTGGGCAAATTTTTTCAAATCATTAAATATGAAAGAATCCCCACATTTTGCTTTAACTGTGGAAAGTTAGGACACTTGAAAGAAAATTTTAAAGAAGGAGGTATTCCCATTTAGAGTCATACAGTTAATGAGAGTTAATGAGAAGCAGAAGGAAAATGCAAACTTTGGAGAAGAAATTGAGAAAATGAGAGATCAAGGTAATAACAAGGAAGCTCATAATTCTAGGGATGGATATGGACCTTGGGTCCATGTAAACTATAGGAGGTATTATAAGAAGCCAAATCCTAAAATCTTGAACAAACAAATTAGTACAAAGAATGATGTGAACACTTCTGGTAATCAGTTAGGAACTGCTGATGGAAAAAATGCTGTATTGCTAAACAAGATTATAAATGCTGCAGGAATTACTAGTCCTAAGGAGGTGGTGGAGTGTAATAATGTTGTAGTGCAAAGGTCCATAGAAGATGGTAGAGGTGATCCTACTCTACTGGTTGATGCAAACCATTCTAGAAAAGAAGATATAAATGTTCAAGCAGATGCAAATTTCAACAATTCAAAAATCAAGGAATCTGAGCAGACTATGATAGCTGAACTGAGATCTGGAATGAAATGTAAAAAAATTATAATTGTTGCAGTAGTAACAAGTTTGATAGTTTGAATAATCTGAATGAAGAAGGAGAGTTCGTTAATGAGCATTCTGCGATGAATTATATGAAGGAAATTGAATGTGAAAACGTTATAAATCAAGTCAAAAGCTTATCTACTGAAGAAGGCTACAAGGAAACAGGAATGTCAGTTAATGAAAATAAATGTGTTAAGCAGTTAAAAAATTTAGGTCCTATTAGACCTGAATCCAAAAGTAGAAGAGTTGAAGCAGATTCAAGGGAGAAGGTGGGGAGAACATCCCCTCTTATCCAAAAATGACTTCTCTTGTGTTTTGGAATTATAGAGGAGCCAAGAAAAGGAAGGCTTATCTATACCTAAAGGAAGTGGTGAAAGACTTTGATACTCTATTTGTGGGTATCTTGGAAACAAAGATGTCCAATATTGATAGCAACGATGTCAATGCATTTATTGGTTCTGGTTGGGATTACTTTCATGTCCTGTCGGAAGGATTGTCTGGAGGTATTGTTGTAACGTGGAATAACAGTTTGGCATCATTTACTGTTATTGAATTTGCTTCCCAATTTATCATTGGTGATTTGGAAGTGGCTAACAAAACAAAATGGAGGATATCCACTATTTATGGAAACAAAAAATGTATACAGAAGAAGGTATCTTTGGGAAATATTAGAGGAACATGTCAATGTTGATTTCCCCATGGTCATAGGTGGGGACCTCAATTGTATACTTTCAAAAGAAGATAAAAGGTGAGGTAGAAGATTCAATTTTGCTTTGGGACCTAAAGAAATGAAGAACTTTATTACTTGCAATTATTTTCATGAGTTAAACTTTGTGGGACCTAGATTTACTTGGTGTAATAACCAATTGGGGAATGATCGGATCCTTGAAAGGCTAGACAACTGCTTTGTTAATTCTTGGGCCATTAACTCTAATCAAGGTTTAGTGGTTAAGCACCTTCCCATAATAGCTTCCGATCATTGTCCCATCATGTTGAACATTTTTGGAAATCTAAAACAAGCTAAAAGAACCATCAAATATGAAGATGTTTGGTCTTCATGCTCAGCATCTGCTATTGTGGTGAAAAAGGCATAGGACATGAAGATTAGTGGTAACTCGGCTCATGTTCTCAACCAAAAAATGAAGAGGGTTTTTGAAGTCTCTATTCTTTTGGAGTATAGCTAAGTTGAAGAATATAAATCAGTTAAAAGAGAAGTTAAAACATTATATTCTTTTACTGCAAACAAAAGAATCAGAGAACGGTTTTCTTTCTGATGAAGATAGTTGGAGTTTAAAAGCAAAAGTCAGCGAGCTCAATTCTACTTTACTTCATCTCAATACTTGGTGGAGGCAACCTTCTAAAGTGAAATGGATGCATGATGGTGATTGCAATTCCAAATTATTTCAATCATATGCTAGTGCCAGACGTAACTCCAATTCTACTTACAGAATCAAAGATGAACATGGTGACATTGTTGAAGATCAAAATCTCATTGAGAATGTTTTTCTGAGATTTTTTAAAAGAAAATGGGGAGATAAGGTTTTTTCCATGGATGAATGGCCTTGTCCAAATATGATTATGAATGAGGAAAATAAAGAGAGATTATGCAAATGCTTCTCGGTTGAAAAAGTGGAAAGATTAATGAGTCATCTGGATTCATAGCTCCAGGTAGCGATGGCATTACATATACCTTCTTAAAAAATTTCTTGTTTATTATCAAGGAAGACTTTTGGAAAGCTTTGGAGCAATTCTTTACATCTGCCAATATGTGTGAAAGCTGGAAAGAAACTACCATTGTTTTGGTCCCTAAAGTAAGTAATCCGTCCACCCTTTTTAACTATAGGCCAATAAGTCTATGTAACACTATTTACAAGATAACAGCAAAAGTTTTATTAAATAGAATGTCTTCTTTAATCCCCAAATTGATCTCTCATAAGCAAGTGGCCTTTAATAAAGGGAGATTAAGTTTTGAAAATATTCTTTTGCTCAAGAGATTTATCACAAGTTTAGAACTTCTAAATCTCTTAATGGTTTTGCTTCATTAAAAATCGACATGGAACAAGCTTATGACTCCATGTGTTGGCTGGCTCTTAAAAAATCTCTAGAATGTTTGGGATTCCTGGAATTCATCACAGAACTTATAATGGATTGTGTTAGTAATCAATCATTTTCACTTATGATTAATAGGAATCATACTGAGGGAATTCAAGCAAGATGTGGCTTCCGTCAGGGGTGCCCACTGTCATCGGTCTTATTCATTATATGTTATCAATTGTTGTCTAATGCTCTTTTACAAGAAGATTCTATTGGTATTAAAATTAGCTATAATGGCCCCAAGATATCCCATTTGCTATATGCGGATGACATTGTTATCTTCTCAGAAGCAAAACTTCAAAGTCTTAAGAAGATTAAAAATATCTTGAAGGAATTCTGCTGCAGAACTGGACAAAAGATCAATCTATATAAATCTATGGTCTTATTCAGTAAAAAGGTGAGGAAAAATACAAGAAGAAATATTTCACACATCATGGGGTTCCAATCTACCAGAGAATTTTTTTATCTTGGAGTCAAGGTGGCTCTGAGAAGACTAAGGAAAATGGATTTTCAGTTTGTTATTGACAAGGTTTTAAATATGCTCAATTCTTGGGGCACCAAGTTCATTTCATTAGCAGGGAAGATTACTCTTGTGAAGTTGGTATTACTTTCAATTCCTTCATTCCACTCCACCCGTTCCTTAATTCCTATTAACATTTTAAATGAGATTGATAAGCTATGTAGGAATTTTATTTGGAAAAAATTAAATAGAGATCTTGGCCTTCATTACATGAGCTGGGATAAAATGATTTGGAGCTTGGTGGCCGAAGTTTACATTCATGTTCTACCAAAATGGGACCTTTCAGATAAAAACTTGCCTGGAAATATGTAATGGATAAAGATTCTATGCTGCACAAATGTATATACCCGAAATATGGGAAAATCTGGGATCTAAATTCTGGGAGGAACATGTGTGCTCCGGCCTGGAAAATTATCAAGGATGGAGGAAAGTGTCTCAAAAAAATAGTAAAATGGAAAATACCAAATGGGGAATCCATTGATATCTTTAATGATATTTGGTTCTTGGATAAGAGTCTGAACAAGTGGCCAACATTTGTGGGGAACAATGAATTGGAAGGTAAAACTCTCATTAACCTTATCTCTAAAGGGAGCTGGAATGTGGAGGAGATGCAGAAATTATTTGGAGAAGAACTAATAGAAAAGAATTATAAAGTTAAAATCTTTTCTAATTTTCAAAGAGATGAACTGGAACTTATTCATGAAGGATCAGGCAAATCCATTTCTGCTCAAGCTTATTGGCGACAATCTAGAATGTTGAAAAATATAAATATTATGATGTCTTGAAAAGGCAAAGTTGAATGCAAAGGTAGAGACATTTTGGTGGAGGTCATTAAATAATGCCTTACCTACCTACAGATTCTTAGCATATAAAAGAATGATTCCTTCAGTTGTTGCCCGAGGGGATGCAATGAGGTGGAAGATTTAAAGAACATTACCGTAAGCTGTAAATAACTGAATGATATTATTTTGCTAATGAATAAATGGGGATTTATGATACCTGTGGTAGATGGTTTTGAAGAACGTTGGATCTGGATGAAAAGGATCAATTTTTTTCTATTAAACATATTTTGCAACATGATTTACTTCACTTGGAAAGGGAGGAATGAATTAACCCATGGTAAAACCGACAGATCAACTGCTTTCATAGCTGCTGAATCAGTAAATCAAGCAGCTGTACATATAGCCTTCAATTGGAGAAAATTGGGAAGGTTGAATGCAAATCAGCATTTGCTGTTTTACATAGCTTGGCAAAGGAGGAATTGGTGGAGTATTCAGAGATTGCATAGGGAGGTTCTTGCTTGCTTTCGGCAAAACTTGTGATAATTGGAATAGTGAATATTTGGAACTTCTGGACTTTAAGACTATTAAGGAGGTAATAAAAGATTGGATGTTGGAATATAAAGGCATCATTATAGAAAGTGATTATGCAAATGCTATAAGGATCACTAAAAAATCTTGCAAGGATAAAGGTAAGCAAATGGAAGAGTTTTCGTTTACTAAAGATTTTGATTAAGTTATCTTTAATTGTACTGATAGAAGAGGTAATACGTTAGAGGACTTATGTGCTAACTATTTCATTTCTGGATCTTTTGATTGGGATAATTTAGATATTAATAATGTTCCTCCATCATTTGTTGATATTTTGAAAGAGGAATCAGTAGGTGATGGTGGGTAGTTTCCTTCTTGCATTTTCTTTATTGATTTAATGCATTTATTTCTTTTTCAAAAACAAAAAATCAAGTGGAAATTGTTGGCCCCAAATTCACGTGGTGCAACAACAAGAAAGGCAAAGCCTCTATTTTGGAAAGATTGGATCATTGCATTATAAATTCTACAACTTTGAAGAATATTATGTTGGCAGTTGTAAAACACTTGGCTAGACTGGTCTCCGATCATTGTGCCATAATGTTGAAGATTTTCTCCTCAGGTTTTGGTAGAACTGATCTTTAATGTTTGGAGAAGTGTGGACTACTTTCCCTGCATCCTATGCTATAGTTTCCAGCTCTTGGAGGAAACCAGTGAAAGGTAGCAATGTGGAAATTTTGAATGTTAAATTCAAGAGATCTTTGAAGGCCTAATTTTTGGAGTAGAGCTAAATACAATAGCTTAGAAGAAATGAAGAAAACTCTTAAAAATGAAATTCTTGAATTTTAAATTAAAGAATCTAGTGATGAAGGGCTCCCGGATCAAAAGTTACATATTTTAATATCTAAGGTCTGTGAACTCAATTCCACAATTGGTCGGCATTGCACTTGGTGGAAACAAAGGGCAAAGATTCAATGGATGAAGGATGGTGATTCAAACTCCAAATTCTTTCATGCTTATGCCTTGGCTAGAAAGAATTCAAATTGGATCAAGCAGGATCAAGCAAATAAAAATGAAGATGGTAAAATTCTAGAAGATCATCCACAAATTGAGAAATATCTTTATAGCTACTTCAATTTTAAGTGGAGTGATTGTAAATGCCAGTTGAGGGAGTGGCCTAAACCGCCAAATGTCTTAGATGAAGTTGATAAGAAGATGCTTGAAAAGGAATTTTCTTTTGAAGAGCTAGAGGATGTTATCAAGAGTTGGAGGTAAACAAGTTTCCAGGTAATGATGGTATCTCTCATTCTTTCTTCAAATCTTATTGGAATTTTATAAAATATGATGTGTGGATGGCTATAAATTCCTTTTTCACCACTGGTGTTCTTTGTTCAAAATGGAATAAGACTAATGTAATTTTGATTCCAAAGGTGAGTAACCTTTGACTCCTTCCAATTATCGTCCTATAAGCCTTTGTAAATCCATTTACAAAATTTTGGCTAAGATGTTATTAAATAGGATGCCTATCTTATTCACTAAAATCATTTCTAAAAATCAATATGCTTATGTAAGAAGTAGGTCCATGTCAGATCAGATTTTACTTGCTCAAGAGCTGTTTAATAAATTCATACATTCCAAATCAATGAAGGGGGTGATGGCTATTAAAATTGATATGGAGCAAGCTTATAATAGCATGAGTTGGCCCACTCTAGCCCAAGTTCTTGAAGGTTTTCGGTTTCCAAAGTTTTTTTCTAAATTGATATTGGAATGTGTGAGAGAGCTGAAGTTTGCTATCATGTTTAATGGCAGGCAATCGGATTTGATTGAAGCAAGGAGTGGATTTAGACAAGGTTGTCCTTTGTCCCTCTATCAGTTTATTATGTGCTCTCAATTACTAACTTATGCCTTTGCTCAAACGGGAAAAAATATTGGTATAAAGGTGGCACCCAGTGCTCCTTTAATTTCTCATTTAATGTATGCTGATGATATAATCTATTTTTCTGAAGCAAATAGAAAGAACATGAAGAAATTTAAAAAAATAATTGAAGACTATTGTAGATGGTCTGACTAGAAGGTCAATGTAATTAAATCTTCAATTATGTTTGGAAAGTCAGTTAAAAAGAGAAAAAGAAGAACACTTTCAATGATTTTTGGAGTCAAAGTTATGGAAGAAATGGAGTATTTGGGCATAAAAATTGTTGTTAGAAGATTGTTTTTTTTTTTTTATGATTTTCAACATCTATTGGTCAAAGTAGCTAATAGATTAGGCTCTTGGGAAAATAAGCTTATGTTAATTGCTGGGAAGGTGATTCTTATTAATTCGGCTTGTCTCTTTCTTCAAATATCCCTGGTAACTCACTCATTAGTTCCAATGAGTGTCTTAAATGACTTTGAGAAGAGGTGTAGAAATTTTTTATGGAATAAAAATAATGCCACTAACAGACTTCATTATGTTGCTTGGGATGTCCTTTGTAAATCAAAAAAAGCTAGAGGTTGGGGTGTTCAATCTATTGTGAGGAAAATTGGTCCTTTAAGAGCTCAATTCGCTTTAAATTTCATCAATAAGCTGAACTCTTTGCTGAATAAAACTTTAATTGCTAAGTATGGTCAAGATATTTGGAGCTCAGATCACCACAGCAATTCTTCATCTACATGGAGAATTATTTTAAATGGAGCAAAATCTCTACATCCAATTGTAAGTTGGAGAGTATCAAATGGTATGGAAATCAATACTATCAATGATACTTGGATTCTAGACAAATGCATCAACAAATGGCCTACCTTTGTAAAGAATATGAATGAAGATGCTAAAATAGTTGCAGGGATCATTAATGATGGAAACTGAAATGAAAGGAAGATGGAAGATTACTTTGGCCAATATCTTGCTAATGTCATTTTATTGGTGCCAATTCATTCAGATTTATCAAGTGACAAATTGGAGCTGAAGTTAAAATATTTAGGCAAAACAATTTCTTCTTTAGCTATGGTTGTATCTGAAATTGATGAAGATATAGAAGATGACTTGAGCAGGATGAAGAAAGCCAGATTAAGGCCAGTAATTACTCTATTTTTGTGGAGATTGAAGAGAAATGTAATTCCTAATCATCACTTTTTTAATTATGGAAGGCTAACTTATTTTGACAGCTACCCGATAGGTTGTTCTTCAGAAGAAAATTTAGAGCACATTATAGTTTTTGGCTATAAACTGCATCAAGTTTTCAAATTTCTGAATAAATGGGGTTTTAATACTCCATCTTTCAATTCTCTGGAGGAATGTTATCATGGATTGAAGCTTCTTGCAAACACTAAGCCTTTTCAAGGTAAATTGATCTATACAGTGATTTTCTTCTGTTGGAAGAGCAAAAATAAATTAGTTCATCAAGAATTGGAAGATAGCTCTTCTTTTATAGCTGTAAATTTAGTTTGTAATTCTATTACATCTTTTAATAAGAACCTCATTTGGGAGAACTGGGATGCCAATCAGCTATGTGGGCTGTCTCTACCATTTTGGCGTCCTCCACCTCCTAGATGGATAAAAATTAATATAGATGCTACATTGCTTTATACGAACATTGCTTTATACGAACAATGCTAGAATTGGATAAGAAACTCTTTGAACTTCTGACAGTGTACAACTTAATCTATCAATAAAAGATCTAAAAATTTATATTATTTCTTTTATATTTTCCTTTACATCATTTCTTTGGTACATTCTTCTTTTCATGAACATAAATGATAGTACTTATAAAAAAGTAGATTTTAAATGGTGAACTGTGAATAGTTATAGATATAAATAAATTTAAAATGAAATAAAATAGAAGAATTCTGAATTTTCATAGAGAACTCTTATGCACCTATAGAAAGAAAATATAACATTCATAATATACAAAGTAACCACACAAATATGAGTACCCTCCTGGCAAGGCACCCCAAGATAACTAAATCAAATCACCAACCTAGCCTAAGTTAGAGTTGGTTATCCTAGAAAATTATCTAATTATGTGCATAAAAATTTTATGATTTGGATATGTCCAAGATTTTATTAGTTTAAAATTGTCTATAATTGATTTGATTTGTTTAAAGTATTTAAGGGTGGTTTCAATTTACATATTTAATGATTTAGATGTTTTAAATTTCATTTTAAAGATGGTTTTTTTTATACTTATTATTAACATTAGATTTTATAGAACATAACATTAAATAACTTCTATGTGCCATAAGTTATTTATTAACAAGTCCTAGGCTCATATTTGTAATGTTATTGGCCCTTTGAAATTGGGGTAGATTCATAGCATAGAGTCCTTCATTTTAATTAAGTTCTTAGATCCTCAAAGTCTCCAATCCAAAACACCATTGCCCTCTTTTAAAGAATCAAGATAAATAATGTAGTAGTTGTAATGCCTAAATATTTTATTAATAACTTTGAAATTAACTTAGTTTGATTTATTATTGATTTATTAATTTTATAATTTTAATATTTACATTCTGTCAAATACATTCATGGCTTTCTCACAATGGACATGAGGACCAAGGCCTCCTATGACAAATAGATACACAACCCATGGTAGTGAAGCCTAAAAACTTCATTTATCGAGTATTAGTTATTTATTTTATTGTTGTTATCTTATTTAATACATTAGGTTGAACATTTATTAATTTTTCACATTAGAAAAAAAAATTTTGTTCCATTTAATGTGGTGTCATTTATTGGTTTTTTTACTTTATAATGGTTTCTAAAAATTTTATATATTTTTTAAAAATATTATATTCAATTATGTGTTTAATTCTTTTGAGTTTACTAGATTTGGACCTTTTAACCATTAGCTATGAATATTGCCAACTTAAGGTATTTATGTGAATTAAATTTGACAAAAAAAATTGATTATTGATTTATAGTGATTTCTAGGTTTTTTGTATTTTTTTAAAAAATAAACACGCAGATGGGATTAATTCCTTTGAGTTTGCTGGATTTGGATTTTTTAAAATTAGTTATAGATTTTACAAGTTTAATCCATTTTTATGTATTTAGTTTGGCCTAAATGTTGATTTTTTTATTTATAATAAATTTTACAGTTTTGATGTTTTTTAATAAACATTAGACCAAGATATTAGCAAAATGCCATTATGTTTGCTAGATTTGGAGTTTTTTTTGGAATTAGTTATGGATTTTTAAATTTTTTTTTTAATTAATTTATTTAATTATTTAATTAGGGCGCTTTTCCTATTTTTGTACCAAATCAACTCCAAACCTCTTAAATTCTACCCAAAATCTTAGAAATTACTCTTAAGGAAGATTTCAAGTGTTTAAAATATATTTTATATTTTCAATATTTTTAAATGATTTCTTTTAATTAATTTAAAGATTTTCCTTATTATAAAAATATTTTTTATTTTTTCTGAACCTTAAAGGTCTTTTATTTTTTCCTCTATTAAAATTTTATATCTGAGCATTTTAATATATTAAATATGATTTTGTAATTTAGAATATATTTATTATGAGTTTTAAAAATGTCAGGAAAATTATGTACATGAATCTTTTTTTTTTTTATTGAAGGAAATGCATAAAATTGCATTAAAAACAAAAACAACTATACAACTATACAACCTCACGTCATACCAATAAAGCTACTATCATCCTTCATAAAATACAAGAAAGGAGGAATAAAATCCAAATGCAGACTATCCCAAAAAAATGACCCATTTATCGCCACATTAGCACAAATATCAGCTAAATTAGCACATAAATGGGAGGTAATTACCACTTCTACCAGAGCAAGAAAAACAAACTTGCTTAAAATTCAGTGAAAATGCTAACTCATCTTCAATAACTCTACTAACCTCCCATTTCTTAATAGACCTCTGAAGAACTTTGATGATATTGACATTGTCACCTTCTATCATAATCCCTTGTGCTTCAAACATCCATTCTTGTATCACATTCTTCAGGTACAACACCGCAAGCAATTCCAAATGAGATGAATCCCAATGCAAAAGCTGGTAACCGAATCCTAACAGAAATCTCCCATTTCTGTCTCTAGCCACACCTCCAATACCAGCTACATTGTTCTTTTTGATAGCAGCATCAACATTAATTTTTATCCATCCGGGGGGAGGGGGATGCCAGTGTAAAGACAACAATTGCTGGTTAGCATTCCAGTTCCCCGACTGAAAATTAATGAAATTGCTCATTAAAGCATACGAAATTGCATTAGCAGCTATATATGTCTCAGCATATTCTTTTTCACCATGTACCAATTTGCATCTGCTCTTCCAAACCATCTAAACCACTGTAAAGAAAATATTCACCAACAAAGCATTCCTTCCTTGCAACTTCTGAAGTTCATCTAAACAATCATCCAGATTATTAAAAACTGGAACATTGAACCCCCATTTATATGAAAATCAAGATAGTTCTCCTGAGTTTCGAACAGCTGCTCACAATGTGGCTCACATTCTCCTCCTCATCACATCCTCTTGGACAATCAACTAAGGTACTCAATCTTCTTCTCATAAGGAAAGAAAAAGTCGGCAATGAATTGTTGCATATTCTCCACCAGAACAGATCATTAACTGGTTTAAGCTTTATCTTCCTCATCCAACTCCATTGATTACTAACCTCCTCATGATTCATACTAGCTGACGAAGCCAATGCAGTGATAGATTTTCCGAAAAATTTCTGTAAAAGTTCTAGCTGATCAACCTATCTTCTATTATCGATTGGAATATTAGAAATAATCTCAATCAACTGACTCCCAAAAGTTTCTTTCAGTTTGTCAAAGTTCCACTGACCATTTGAAATGAAAATGCTGAGGGGGAGGTCTACGTATTCTTGATTATTAACAAAGGTAGGCCACATAGCAATGTTTCTATCCAAAATCCACGTATCATACAACCAACTGATTGAATCACCATTAGAGATCTTCCATCTAACCACCTTTCTAAAAAATCTAGCACCCATAGCAACAACTTTCCAAGTTATTGAATACCCAGTCCTAACCGAAGAGGACCAAATATCAGCTTCATACTTAGCTTTCAAAATATGGTTCAAAACCGAATTTGGGTTGCTAAAAAATCTCCAAGCAAATTTAGTCCGAAGAGGACCAACTTTTGATACCGCCGAGAAGAGACCTCTACCACCTTCACATTTCGGTTTACAAAGCAATTCCCAAGATACGTAGTGAATTCCAACATTTCCATCCCCTTTACTCCAAAGAAAACTTCTACACATCTTATCAAAATCCTTCAAGATTCTTAAAGGAACAAGAGTAAGAGAAGACATGAATAGAGGTAAAGACAAAAAAGCAGACTTTACCAAGACAATTCTACCTTCAAGAGAGATGTTTTTTGAGCCCCAAGTATTTAGGCGGATGTAAGCCTGCTCCATATCCAGCTTGATTGCTAGCAAACCACCTTTAGCTTTGGATCATCTGAATTTATTGAAAATCTCTTGAGCCACCAACACATGATCAGATAAGGATCGGCCTTTAATGAATGCTGCTTGATCTACCGAAATGAGTTTATGAATAATCTTCTCCAACCTGTTAAGAAGCATTTTTGCAATAACTTTATAGATAGTCATGCAAAGACTAATAGGCCGGAAATGAGAAGGCTCTTGAGGACACTTGATTTTCGGAATCAGCACGATCAAGGTTTCTTTCCATGATTGATCCATATTGCAAGAGGACAAGAAATGAAACACTGCCGCCCACATATCATCCTTAATCACATTCCAAAAGTCTTTCATGAATGAGAAGGTTATACCATCTAAACCAGGAGAGATGTTTCTTTCGGAATTAACCACTACCAATTGAAGTTCTTCTCTAGTAAAATCAGCCTCCAGCAGCCTTTGATCTTCACTTCTAATCAAATGAGAAGGATTCGGCCACCCCTCCAAAGAGCAATTTCTATGCTGCCACTTCATTCTGAAAAACTCTGAAAAAACGTTCTGATTAACTGATTCCTCTTCTGATATACTACTACCACTCTTCTTAATATGATGAATCCAATTGTTATTCCTTCTTGCACTAGCAAAGGCATGAAAAAATGAAGAATTACAATCACCTTCTTCCATCTATTTGACTTTAGCTCTTTGTTTCCACCAAGCATTAAGGCGATCTAACGTGACATTCAGTTCATTGATCTTGAATCTAAGCAATTGCAGCTTATCCTCTGAAATGCCATTCACCGATTCCTCCATCTGTAAATCCAGTATTTCTTCTTTTAAACTGTCTCTTAGCTCAGTTAAATTTCGGTGCTTCTCCTTACTCCAGAAGAAAAGACCTTTAACAGTCTTTTTAAATTTCCAATTAAGAATCAAAGCCGGTTCACCAACAAATTTTTTGTTCCAAATCTTCCTCACTAAAGTAGTTGCACCATGATACGAAGCCCACACCTCATCAAACCGTATATCCCTCTTACTAATTTCCACAGATTTAAACATCTCAAAAAGAATCGGACAGTGGTCCGAGGCAATACGAGAGAGATGCTTAACAAGAACAACTTGTAACAAATTCATAGCCAAGGAGTTAATTAGACATCTGTCTAATTTTTCAAGAATACGAGCACTACCGGATTTATTATTGCACCATGTAAACTTTGGTCCCAAAGTCTTAACCTCATGTAGATCATTATTAACAAAAAATTGCTGAAAATCCTTGGAACCTTGAGTCAAAATGAATTTCCTCCCACCTCTTTTCTCATATTGAAAGAGAATACAGTTGAAGTCACCACCAATTACCAAAGGTAAATCAGCCGAACAAGGCTTCTCCAGACCTTCCCAAAGCATTTTCCTTTCTTGACCATCCATACTTCCATACACAGAAGAAACAATCCAACTTCCCTTACCCAACACCTCCAACTTCCCCACCACTAGCTGGGACATAAAATCAAAAGACCTCCTGAAAGACCACCAGCTGGAACCATGAAAAAATTCCAGTTGCTACCCAAAATATTCAAAATTTGGTTGTTATCTAAAGAGCAAATCTTTATTTCCAATAAACCAACAAAAAAAACTTTACAATCCTTCACCACTTCCTTTAGATATAGAGCAGCCTCCACCTTCTTGGCTCCTCTACAATTCCAGAATAATAAAGAACTCATTTTCTAAAGATGGGGGACGGACCCCCATTCTTTTTAACTTTTCCACTTTCTCCCTTCATATTATGAGCAATTATATTACCAGCACCAAGAGATTTGAGTTCTTTAGTTAGTTTAGTTTTTTTATCCAAAGAAAGGTTACCCTCCAAACTCGATTCTGAGTGATTCTTGGCTATATCCACTTCACGAACATTCATTGGACTATGCTTCTCTGACTTATCTTTAAAACATCCCCTTCCAAAGTAGATTCAGGAATTTCTCCTTCCTCAAAAATTCCTTTATCAATTGCTGCAACGGGCACCACTCTAACACCCTCCTCCAAATCAGATAACGCACCAAATTTATTGTTAATCTCCACTGCAATGTTCACTTCATTATCAATCACCTGTTTGGCCTCGAGAGACAAATCCTCCACTGGAATACCAACCACATTAGTTGGTTCAACATTATTATCTTTCAAAAAAGACATATCCCTCACCTCATCCAGCTTAGCACTATCCTCTCTAACAGCCAAAGAAATAAGATTAACATCAACAGAAGTAATAGCTTTAGGAACAAAAACTTTTTTCATTGGAACAGGATTTTTCCTGGGAGGGAATTTTTTCAAGTTCTTAAGATTATAGAATTTCTTCTTCCTGTTGCTAACAATAGTCCAAGTTTCCTTCTCAACTGCCTTCCCCACAATGTCTTCGGTAACATTAATGCTAGGATTAATGTCAATCAGGTTGCAGTTCTTTTCCAGCCCCACCACCTTCTTTGGTTCATTACAAGCATTCAAATCATGACCAATTCTACCACAACAAGCACAAATTTTAGATATTCCTTCATACTCAACTTTTTGAAAAAACATGCCTGATAAACCTTCCACCAAAACACCATGGGCTAACTTCTTATCCAGGGAAACACGAACACACACCCTGGCATATTCCCTCCTGCTCCATTGGAAGGAGTTACCATCTAGAAGAAATGGTTTTCCTACTAGCGAGGCAATCCTGCAAATATTGATCTCATCCCAGCACTGCAAGGGGAGATTTGGAAATCTAATCTAAATTGGATACGTGATGCCACTGAGAGACATAGGATTAAAATTGATAGACCACTTATCCAATCCTACCACTTGACCGCTGATCCACCAAGGTCCTCCTGACAGAACTTGTTCAACAGCTGCAGAATCTTCAAACGAACACAGCGTCCAACCAAGACCCAGTCCTGTGATATGGAATTTTCCATATTTATCCCATTGTCTTCTCAAGTCTGAACTAATCACATGAAAAGGAATATTATCATCAAAAACTTTGACAACAACAGCCCTCTCCAGTCTCCTGGCATTTTCCATTTCTTTGTCTGTTTGGAGAATAACAACCTTCCCATCATCAGATAGAAACGATCCCAGGTCCAGGTTATCAACTTTAACATACTGCTTTTTATTCCACGCCGAATGTAATCTCACCGTATTACCTACAGTTGCATCTGATTCCTTAGCATCAGGAATAACACTACTAGCCTTCAGAAGTAAATCTTCATTCACAATATCCGCCTCCCGAGGATTGCTACTAACCAGATCTTTGACAGAGGAATCTCTTCTAATTGGAGAAGAAGGTAAGGATTTTGAGTCAAAATTCTTACAGGAATAAACTCTCAGATCAGAAGAAACAGAACAGTCCAAACATTGATCATCAACTTCTTTTAAATTCCCATCCGGTACAGACTTCCCCTTCAAGAAACTCACATCTCCATCCCTGATAACATTTTTACCTTTGCCAGAAATAAGAACATGTAATTTCGATCTTCCTAGTAAACCCCCCTCATTGATAACAAGGGGTTCACCATTAAAACCCTTAAAGTTCTGGTTGAATCCCTCCAACACCTTAGAGTTACAATTAAACACCTCCGAGGTCGGTAACGCCAAATTCTTCTTACAATTCTTCCAAACATCAGATGGGAGTAGACGACGTTGCTTCATCGACATAGCTCCAGAATGCCGGTCAGCCGGCCAGTCGCGAGCGAGAACCGCCACCGCCCGCAAGAACCGCACGAACCGCCAAATCCAAAATCCCAGACTTTCTCTCTCTAGCTTTCTCTCTCTAACCAATTCCAATTTTCCAAACCCTGTAATTGTAATGTACTATTAGTAATTAAAATTTTCAATTTTTTTAGGTTAACTAATTCATTTAAATTTTAGAATTTATAAAATAACCACTCATATTAAAAAGTACGATCAGGTTAGAAAATCACATGCTTTAATTTCTTTCTATCTAAATTTATAATATCCTTGTGTGTGTAGTTGTTCAACCTACTTCATGCCTAACGTTCAAAAAACTCAAGAATAATAAGAAGATATTTACAAGTTGGCACATACAACCATTTCTTGCACTTTATAGCACTGATGGATTTTCTTCATTTTTAACACTTTTAACCTCAGCAATTCCTTTTACTTGAATACATCACCTGTGTGCTTCCAATAATTGTAAAAAAATCCTAAAGACATAGCTTGATTAATAATTATTATAACAAAAAGTATTTGTAATCATCAAAACCTTAGTGTAAGTCAGGCTCTTGGGGTTCAACAATTATCAATGGATAACATTATATATTAGTGGGAGTCATATGATAATTAACTAGTTATGTCAAGCCTAGAATTTTGGTCATGATTAGATCATTATTTTTTATGTAGGAGAGGAGATTAATGACCAGGAAAGCCAGCATTAGATGTGCGTTGCTGATTGAAGCTAAATATGGGCAATATTCAGATGTTGGGTGAAGCTTGGTGGCCTGCTTGAACATTCTCTTTATTTGAAAACTAACTAACAATTATGAAGGAAATCTTTGGGCATCAAAAGTTGGCATACTCCAAACATTGGCATGCATTGTATGCCATTTGATTTGGAATATTTGACATCAAGCATCGACTTATTTTTTGAATGGTTATTCTCATGAAACCAATGATGCTAACAATGGCATGATCCTGGTCCAAACGGACATACATAAAACTCTTAAAAGTATAGTAAGAAACTTCTAATGCCATTTGAGGGTAAAAAGAACTTCAATTTTCACGTGCTTATAGTTGAACCACCTTCTTGATGAAAGGAGTTCAACTAGCTAAAGGTCTCTCAATCACCATTTCAATGAGGCAGTAAGATATCTAAAGAAAATTATTGAACAATAGGATCAACTCCAATCATTCAATTGAGTGACATTGTTTATTAAAAGGATGTCCACAATTCCACCTTTGAAATTTTATAATGAGCCATATTTTTACACATTTGAGGGGCCACAAATAACTTTGGTGGAGCGAATTCTCAAGCTTCATTTGGGATAGCTTTTTTATTGCTTTATAAAGCAATTTTTCAGTACAAAAGTTTCAAGTTCAAGAAATATTTGTGCTAAAAAGTTAATTTAGAAAACGATAAGAAAATTTCCTAAATAGAATCCTTAGTCTTGGAGAATTCCAGAGCTCGAACTATTATAACTTACAGAACAACACTTACATATATTGATGACCCATGCAACATTGGTTGACTTTGATTGATGACTAGCACAAACACATGCTTCAACCCCATTTATGTGGGGTGCCAATTGACGCAGAGTGAAATTTTTTTATCAATGGAGACAAATTGATTATGTTTTAAATACTCTTAATCCTTTTTTTAGTAATTTTTATATTATTTCATTTGAAATAATACTTTGATTGAAAATAACTATTTTTTTAAATGTATTATTAAATTTTATATTTTATATTTTATTATTATATTATTCTCAATTTTTTATTTTATTATTTCATTTTAAATATTTTGGTGTTAGTTTTATTTAAATAAGATATTTATAACATATACATAATAAATGTTTATATGCAAAATATAAATGATATTTAATGATGGAAATTTCAAAATTTTCCAATATAATATTTATAAATCAAGTGGTTAGTTATAAATGTATATAATTGTTGTGGGCTGAAATATATGCGGCAATAGAATTAGAATTTTTCGTCTCAGCATTGTATGAATATCCAACGCACAAACTATAGATGAAAGAACACTAAATGGAAAACCCTAAAAAAGGGAAAACCCATGGGGCCTCGCCCAACAGAAAAAGATTCCACTTGTGTTTGAATTGATTAAAAGTGACTAACGTGTCCCCGAATTTGAGGACGATCAGATTACAATAATCAACCATCTAGTTGAATTCAGTTACAAATGGAGATAAAAAATCCAAAGGCATTTGGTGGTCCAATAACAATTCAGCTTCAATTCGTTAAAACTTGTTAATTATCAATTAGGTTATTAGACCTAAGCTTATGTCCCAGCGACTAACCAAGAAGAGGTGAATTGGTATTTAAAAATTTCCCTCTTATATTTTAAACCAATAAAAATCTTATAGTGAAATTTTTTGAAAAAGATTTTTCAACCACAGATCAACAAAAAATAATAAAGTAAAAATCAGCGGAAAATAAAAAGACATAAGATTTATAGTGGTTCAGTCAAACAGGACCTACATCCACTCCCTAAAGTCTCCCACTTCAGGTATTACACTATTACCACTTAGTGTCTCTCCTTTTTCCCCCATAGTAAGGCAGAGAAGCCTTCACAAAAACTCTCTTTCACCACTACCCGGTGCGGTAGAGAACCGTTAACCTTTTACATCCATCAAGTGTAGGCAGAGTACCTCCCGCTGTTCACACTTTCCAAGTATAGGCAGAGATCTTTCCCGGTGTTCATACTCTCCAAGTGTAGGTAGACAACCCTTCGTCCTTTCACACTTCTCCAAGTGTAGGAAGAGAACCTTCTGCTGTTCATACTCCTCGAGTGTCGGCAGAAAACCATATCTCCTTTAAAGATCTTCTCAAGAGAAAATTAGAAGGACAAGAGAAAAGAGTGAAGTAACCATAATTCACAAATGGAGATTCCTACCTTTGAATACCAAGTGAACCCTTCACGCTCCAGTAGTAAGAATTCTCCTTCAAACACTCTATTTCACTCTCTCCTTCAATCTCCCTTCAGTTTGCATGAAGACCAATGGACAAAAAGATTACAAGACAGTTCTAAGTGGAACTTTTATATGAAAGACACGAAAAATCGTCCAAAAACTGCAATATTTCAAATCATTACGTACTTGATCGTCTCATACGATTGAAATTTGTACATACGAACAGTATAAAAATTGTTGTGTATGAACTCGATGTGTATTGGTACGAAATAACTTCATACCTGATCATCATCCCATACGAACATAGTTCGTCCGGTACGAACGGTTATTTCCAAGCTTCGTTGAAATGAAACTGCAGGACGGTCCATATGTTTAAGGAATAGAGGACATCGTCCGGGTATGAATGTATAAGTTTATCTGGACGAATAGTACAAAGCATGAGTCCAGAGAACATCGTCCTAGAACGAACAGGGTAAAATCATCTGGAAGAACAGTTCCAATTGAGAATTCAAAGGACATCGTCCAGGGATGAATGAGACAATTCGTCTGGATAAATAGTTTAAAGTGAGAAATCAGAGGACATCATCCAGGGATGAATGGGATAATTCGTTTAGACGAACAATTCAAAGTGTGAAATCAGATGACATCGTCCAGGGATAAATGGGATAATTCATCTAGATAAACATTTCAAAGTGAGAAATCAGGGGACATCATCTAGGGATGAATGGGACAATTCGTCTGGATGAACAGTTCAATATGAGAAATCAGAGGACATCATCCAGTGATAAAATGGGTAAAATTGTCTAGACGATCAGGACTTAGAAACTTTTTCTCACTTTCTGTTTGTTCCATTACTCTCCGAGGGGTATAACTGACCTGATCATCCCGTACGAACATGGCTCATCCCGTATAATCAGCATAATAAATTTTGACTTTTAAAGATCTCTCCCATTGTGTGTGTGCTAAGTTATTCAATTACAATCACACTCTATCTGACTAAAAAATGAACAAAATATAGACTCCAAATTACAAAAAATTATAATCATATTTTTATTTGAAGTCTTCAATAATCTGGAGTTTGATTTCCCTAACATGTTAGTACACATAAGAGCCAAAAACACTTCTTCCAAAATGTGTTAGGAGAAATTAATAATCAATATAATAATATTTAGAATCATGAAAATAATAAGTTGTAAGAATATAAAACATGCAAAAGCTAAATAGTAACTCTCTTAATAATCTCCCCCTTTTTGATGATGACAAAATAATTATTATTTATATAATTTTTAAATTCCTAAGTATCTCCTAAACTCCTCCTGAATTAATAAGCATGTGAGAATATGGGGCACAAACCATAATAAACATTAAAAAAGTCTCACAGACGACAATTATGAATAAATAAAACAAAAATGCAATGATAAGACAAATGCAATGAACAAATGCAATGATAGTTACGAATAATATTTCTCCCCCTTTTTGACAATAGTAAAAAGAGAAGAAGAAAAAGAATAAATATAGAAATGTAAGAAGTCATATGAAAAGCCTTTGATAATTGATCCTCGAAAGAGATTGAGATATATTTGCAAATAAAATTAAAGATCATTAGAGAAATAAAAGGATTCATATGATTTAAGAAGAGATATAATATAGACAAGAAAAAAAATTTATCAAAATCATGAATCAATTTAGACAATGAGATAAACAAAATCATTGCAAATTAGATGAATGTAAAATTTGTATATTTTAAATTTCAATATCAAATAAAATCATATAGAAGATTAATTTGAATTGAAAGATTGAAAGATTAAGGAAAGAATTTATTAGAACAAATACCACTTGTGGCGCTTTGCACATCTTTTTAATATTTGTGACACATTTTATGCATCTTTTTACTTGTGGGCTTATTTTATGCCTCTTTTTTCAAATTGCGAACTATTGCGCATTCTTTTGATTTTTTGTATATTTATACATTTTCAAGTGTATTTTTTATCTTTCTAAAATTAATAATCTAAAATCTCAAGCTTCTCTAAGTCATTTTCAAGTGTATTCTTGATCTTTCTAAAATCAATAATCTAAAATCTCAAATTTCTCCAAGTACAACAATTTTTATATTGATAAGAGAAATACAAAAATAAAAAAATATCATAATTGCAATAATAATATAAAAATTTTATTAGTCTAACAAGAGACATGAGATTGTCATTCTTAACAAGATCTAGTTATAATAACAGCTTAAATTTTGAAAAATTAGATTTTCTAATGAATTCAATTTTGAGTTGCAATTTAAGATATAGCACTTGTAAGATCAAATATTTTAAGGATGATCATATAGGCTAACAAATATTTTAAAATAAATTAAAAGCAAGATAAGATAACTTTTATTGATATCATGATAACGGATATTACATCAAGTACGATTGATATCAATAAATATATTTTTTTCAAAAACTTAAAAACAAAAGTTAACAACACAAAACATCATAATGAAAACAAACATCACATCGCATCGCATATGGTAGAAAGAAATAAGAAGGAAGTACAATCATCACTCTGAAGGGCCCTGATCTTGAGGAGGGTTGAAGATGTTGAAATAGCTACTCAACATAGCCATATTCATGTTGACTGAATCAAACTAACCTCTAACCCAATCCATATCCTGCTGATGTTAATAGTCCTGCTGCTGAAGATGAGTTTCAATTTGATCAAAATGACTTTCAAGCCAATCAAATCGTTGGACCATATCCTGAAAATTTAGTCTACTAGCTGGTGCAGGTGGGGTCCTCTTCTTTCCTCTTCTGAGTCACTACTAATAGGTTTTTAATCTTTTTTAAGGATGGCTTGAAATGATCCATCATTGTAGTAGAGAGGCTTCTGTAGATTTTGAACTTGATGGATTATATCTTATTTCTTCTCCAAAATATAGGTCACAAGATGTCATAAAGCTATTTTTTTCTTTCTCTTATGGGAAATATGACCAATCTTAGAAAGTTCATACATGTAGTCAATGATAAGTTGGGCTTCATCTATTGGTTGGCTAGTCATAATCAAATAAGTCACTATAGAAAGAAGAGGTGTGATATTTACTCGATCGCCAGCTTTAGGAATAATGGAAGTTCGAAGAATATGCTGGATGACACGGGCATTGCGTTTAAGAGTGGCTGCCTTAAGAAAATGGCCTACTCTTCTACATCCTCTAATGACTTGATTTATTGTTGTCCAGTCAAAGTTGGTGGGAGAAGTGAAAGTGTGGGCTCTAATCCCTTGAGTCCTTAAGTTTGAAAATGTTCCTAAATCTTCTTTAGTGATCTCCACTTTCTTCTTAAAAACATACGACCTAATCACAGTTTGGTCAGAGTTAAATGACATATTGGCAAGGAAGTAATGGAAGGTCTCCTTGTTGTATAGGTGGATCAGAGTCAGAATAAGACCAAATTGGGTAGAAGGGAAAAGATCCATTACCTTAAAACTGAGTTGATCCTGGAGAAGGACTCTAGAGGGGGTGATCTTGGCAGATACGAACCTATGGAAGGACTCCTCATTTTCTTTTGACAGAAAGTTTTCTCCAAGATTCCTAGAAGAAGGACCCTTGGTCAGTTCCTTTTGCTTGATTCCCTTGCTTGAACTAGCCATTAAGAAGATCTAGGAGAATCAAAGATTTAAAGGGGTTTTTGAGGAGATGAAATTTGAGTTCAAAACCTTTCAATTTTAAAAAGAAAATGAACTATTCATACGAACAAAAATAATTTCGTCCCGTACAATTTTGGGTTCGTACGTACGAAAATTATTTCGTATGGATGAATGAATGGGTCCAAAAAGAAACGGCTTTTCGTAGACATGCAAGTTACGAGGCATCCTTTCGTACAGATTTTTGATCAAACGATCGTACAGTCGAACAGGTGTTCGTCCGAGATGATCAGTTATTTAAGATCATTTTTATGATGGTTTGAAATGTGCCCCATATTGAATTTCCACATATTTGTATGTACGAAATGAACATTCGTACTATGATTAGAAATAAAGAAACTGATCTTATTCGTATAACAGTCTACATGCGTACATACGATTGAATACACATCGTTCGAACGATTGTGATGATCGTATAGACGAATGTTGATATGAAAACTAAAAAACTGTATGCAAACCATTCAAATCGATATTTAATACACTACACGATTCATCCCATATGAAATTAATTTTGTACATATGATATTCACACAATTTTCAAATCAGCTTAAAAATGGGAATTTTGATGTGAAAAACAAAAACTCACAAACAAGAAAATTCAAAAATAAAATACGAATAAACATAGAACACAAACACAAAATCACGAACATAAAACACACTAACAAAAACACATATCAATGTTGCTGAGATTAGTATTTAAGCATTCAAATCAATCACATCAAGTCTTGTTCTTAATGTACTGAAAGTATCAAAGGCTAGTGATTTTGTAAAATTGTCTTCAAGTTGATTTTCTGTTGTTACATAAATGAGTTCAATTACTCCTTTGGATACATGATCCCTTATGAAATGATGGCTGTTGTCAATATTTTTGGATCTTGAATGTTGAATAAGATTTTTAGAAATGCAAATAGTACTAGTGTTATCACAATTAATGGGAATAGTGCATATTGTTAATCTTTACAATCAACTGTTGTTTCAACCAAAATACTTGTGCCACACAACTTCCTAATGCAATGTATTCAGCTTCAGAAGTAGATAGGGCTACTGTATTTTATTTTCTAATGGATCAAGAGACTAAAAAATTTCCAATAAATTGGCAAGTTCTAGATGTGCTCTTTATATCAACCCTACAACCTACAAAGTCTGAATCTGAATATCCAATTATTTCAAATGTAGAGCTAAACTTAGGATACAAAATTTTTAAGTTCTAAGTTCCTAACATATACCTTAAAATCATTTTCACTGCTGTCAAATGTGATTATTTTGGATCTAATTGAAATCTAGCACATAAATAAACACTAAACATGATATCGGGTCAGCTAACTGTCAACTAAAGCAAAGATCTAATTATCCCTCTAAATTTCTTCTGATCAACAGATTTTTCCTTAGGATCCTTATCCAACTAAACTAAGAAACTCATAAGTGTACTAAAAGGTTTAGCATTATCCATTTCATACTTTTTGATGATGTCCTTAACATATTTTGATTGACTAAGAAATGTACCCTCCTCAATTTGCTTAATGCTAAAGCCTAGAAAATAATCTCATATGAAATTAATTTTGTACAGATGATATTCACACAATTTTCAAATCAGCTCAAAAATGGGAATTTTGATGTGAAAAACAAAAACTCACAAACAAGAAAATTCAAAAATAAAATACGAATAAACATAGAACACAAACACAAAATCACGAACATAAAAACACACTAACAAAAACAAATATCAATGTTGCTGAGATTAGTATTTAAGCATTCAAATCAATCACATCAAGACTTGTTCTTAATGTACTGAAAGTATCAAAGGCTACTGATTTTGTAAAAATGTCTACAAGTTTATTTTCTGTTGTTACATGAGTGAGTTCAATTTCTCCTTTGGATACATGATCCCTTATGAAATGATGGCTGATGTCAATATTTTTGGATCTTAAATGTTGAATAAGATTTTTAGAAATTCAAATAGTACTAATGTTATCACAATTAATGGGAATAGTGCGTATTGTTAATCTTTACAATCAACTGTTGTTTCAACCAAAATAGTTGTGCCACACAACTTCCTAATGCAATGTATTCAGCTTCAACAGTAGATAGGGCTACTGAATTTTATTTTCTACTGGACCAAGAGACTAAAAAATTTCTAATAAATTGGCAAGTTCTAGATGTGCTCTTTATATCAACCCTACAACCTGCAAATTCTGAATCTGAATATCCAATTATTTCAAATGTAGAGCTAAACTTAGGATACAAAATTTTTAAGTTCTAAGTTCCTAACATATATCTTAAAATTCTTTTCACTGCTGTCAAATGTGATTATTTTGGATCTGATTGAAATCTAGCACATAAATAAACACTAAACATGATATCGGGTCATCTAACTGTCAAGTAAAGCAAAGATCTAATTATCCCTGTAAATTTCTTTTGATCAATAGATTTTCCCTTAGGATCCTTATCCAACTGAACTAAGAAACTCATAAGTGTACTAAAAGGTTTAGCATTATCCATTTCATACTTTTTGATGATGTCCTTAACATATTTTGATTGACTAAGAAATGTACCCTCCTCAATTTGCTTAATGCTAAAGCTTAGAAAGTAACTCAAATCTCCCATTAAACTCATCTCAAATTCACTACTCATTATTTTAGAAAAATTATTATAAAGATTTTTATTTGTAGATCCAAAAATGATATCATCAACATAAATTTGTACAATGAGTATATCCTCTCCTAATTTCACAAAAAAAGAGTTGTGTCTACACTTTCTTTTTCAAAAGATCTCTTAAGTAGGAAGGTGCTCAATCTCTCATACCAAGCCCTAGGTGCCTGTTTCAATTCATACAATGCCATTTTCAATTTGAAAATACGATTTGGGTGTTTATAATTTTCAAAGCCTGGAGGTTGTTTTATAAAAATATCCTCTTGAATTACCCCATTTAAAAATGCGCTTTTAACATCCATTTGATATAATTTAAATCTTCTAAAACATGCAAAGGCTAACAAAACCCTAATTATTTCAAGTCTAGCTATAGGGGCAAAAGTCTCCTCAAAATCAATCCCTTCAATTTGATTATACCCTTTAGCCACCATTGTAGCCTTATTTCTAATGACTACTCCTGAGCCATTCATTTTGTTCTTGAATACCCACTTAGTTCCAACTACACTTTGATCATTTGGCCTTACAGTTAATTCTCAAACTTCATTTCTTACAAATTGATTTAATTTTTCTTGCATAGCCAATATCCAAAATTTATCCGAAAGTGTTTGATCAATATTTATGGGTTCTATCATTAAAATAAAAGTTGAATGATTGACTTCTTTATTCAGTCCATGCCTAGTCCTAACATCCTCACTAGGTTCTCCTATAATCAATTCTTTTGGATGGTTTTTAAAAAATTTTAAATCTCTAGGTATTGGAAAACCTTCAAATTTTCTTCAAAATTTATATTCTCAATCTTTTGGGAGTTAATCTCTATTTCATCCTCTTCAACAATTGGCTCTTCCAAACTTCTAAGTTCATCAAATATAATATGTGTACTCTCCTCAATTACCAAAGTTCTTTTATTGAATACTCTATAAAATTTTCCAACACTTGAGTATCCTATAAAAATTCCTTCATCTGGTTTTGGATCAAATTTTTTTAAGGCAGATTTTCTATTATTATGTATAAACGCCTTACATCCAAAGACGTGCAAATGTGACAAATTAGGTTTTCTCCCCTTTAGTAATTCATAAGGTGTTTAATTTAAGTTTGATCTAACATTCATCCTATTCAGAACATAATATGCCGTTCTAACCGCCTCAGCCCAAAATATTTATGAAGTGAATATTCTGTCAACATGGCTTGGGCGGCTTCTATTAATGTTCTGTTTTTTCCTTTCAACTATCCCATTCTGTTGAGGGGTTTTAGGTGTAAAAAAGTTGTGATCAATTCCTTTCTCCTTATAAAAATCTTCAAATTTTTTATTCTCAAATTCTCCTTCATGATCGCTCTGAATTATTAAAATTTCACATCCTAGTTTCGTTTGAATCCAAGTCAAAAAATTTTTAAACTCCTCAAATGATTCATTCTTATGATATAGTAATCTAGCCCATGTAAATCTAGAATAATCATCCATAATTACAAATCATATATCTTACCTCCTAGACTTATAGTTCCAACTGGTCCAAAAAGATCTATATGTAATATCTCCAATGGTTTACTAGTTCTAAGATCCTTATTGGATTTAAAAGAAGACTTCACCTATTTTTCTAATTGACATGCATCATAAAAGTGATCTTTAGTAAAGTCTAGTTTTGGTATACCTCTTACTAAGTTCTTTGGGGTAATCCTCCTAAGATTTTTTATGCTAAAGTGACAAAGTCTCCTATGCCAAAGTCATGACTCATAAGAAATAGTTTTTAAACAAAAAGTAGTAGGAGTTTAAATGCTATTTAAGTCTAGTACATACACATTGTTTACCCGAATACCATTCAAAATATCATTTCCATTTCGGCTTAATATGTAGCTAGTAAGAAAAAATTTTACACAGTATCCTTTATTACATAACTAGCTATACTTAACAAATTATATTTTAAGACTTCTACAAGTAGTACATTTTCAATAAAAAAGTTTTAAGGATTTCCAATCATACCTGATCCTACCACCTTCCTTATGGTGTTATCTCCAAGTGTAACCCTAACTCCACTCCTAGCTTTCAACGATATAACTTGAGTAGTATCTCTAGTCATATGCTTTGAGCAACCACTATCCAAGTATCATATGCTCTCATGAGGCCTTGTGTGAGAGTGATCTTACAAAAATATCAAACATTAGACCTGGGAACCCAAACAAGTTTGGGTTCACCTTTTTGCAAATTATAAACAGATTCATGTATGATATGTCTAGGTTTATGCATCTTAGGTTTCCACACCAAATGAGTTTTCTTCTTCAATGTACATGTGTGAGCTATATGTCTAATCAATCCACAATTAGGACATTTGACTCCTAGAAAAGGATTTCTTAATCTTCTATAGTTTCTGTCTATATATGGATTGCATAAATTTAGGATACAAAATAGGATTGGTGAAATCTTCAAGTCTTGGTGGTATCATATTATCCTTGAGAGCTTCTATCTTCAATTTATAAAATAAATTCATATCTTCCAAGATATGATTTGTATAATTTACTCGATACATCTTGCTCTCAAATTCATCTTTATTATTTTTTATTTCTTTTTGAAGCTATGCATAGGATGATTTTAAACTTTCATGGTTCTTATTCAAATTATCAAACTCATCAAGTAATTTCATGTGGTTATTATTAATTAATGTATGATCTTTTCTAAGAATTTCATGTTCTCTTTAAAGGTCTTGTAATTCTAAGTTCAAACTAGTATGTAATTTCTTTAATTTCCTATATGCAACATGTATGCATTCAGAGACTTTTAAAAGATCATTGTAAGTCAAGTCACATACCTCTTCTTGATCTGACTGATCAAGATTATCGGCCATCAAGCACAGATTGGTGACTTCTTCTTTCTTTTCAGTCTCTGACGAGTCTGAAGCTGAGTCGGCCTAAAAAGCTCTTTGGAATTTCTTCTTACCCTTCTTCACCATTGGTTTCTCCTCTACCTTCTCCTTGTTAGGAGTGGCTTTAAGTTTTGGGTAGTTTGACTTAATATGTATAGGTTTCCTGCTCTTATAGTAAATAACATTATTTGAAACCTTGAAATTTCTATTAAATTTACCTTGATTCCATTGCTGGCATCTCTTTTGCTTCCTCTTCAAAAATCTTCTAAACTATCTAGTCATTAATGCGATATCGTCCTCATCCTCAGATGCAGATTGATCACTCTCTAACTCCTTCACCTTTAGTGTAATATTCTTCTCCTTTCGTGGCTTTGCTACATCAATCTTTCTTTGACTCACTCCTTGCTCGTAAGTAATTAGTGATCCAAGAAGATTATCAATAGAGTAAATGTTTAAATCTTTAAACTCTGTAATCATAATTATTTTATCATCATAAGTAGTAGGTAAAAAATAAAGTATTTTTTTAACCATTTCAGCTTTCATTAGTTCCCTACCCAATGCATGTAATGAGGTGACTATTTGTGTAAATCTTGTGTACATATCAGAAATTGATTCATTTAGTTTCATGTGAAATAGTTCATAGTCATACAATAAGATATTAAGTCTAGATTATTTAACTTCATTAGTCCCCTCATAAGTTATACAAAGTTTATCCTATATGTCCTTTCCACTCTTGCAAGTGGAAACCTGCATCCTACTGTCCAGTCCGCAAAGGGTGTTTCAACTCTAACTCCGTAAACTAATCTAGTTGATTTTGTATACCCTTCTTATACTAAAATTTACATACGATAATCAAATGACTGTAAAAAAGTAGACATACGTGTTTTCAAAAAATCAAAAGGAATATTATCAAACAAGGGAGGTCTAGTTATAGAGTAACCTTTAAGTGTGTTTCAGTTTTCAAATATAGCCATTATTGTTAATCAAAAAGTAATCTAAACTTATGATTTTGAAATTAAGCTCTGATACCACTTGTTGAAACT
This sequence comes from Dendrobium catenatum, assembly GCF_001605985.2. Classification (NCBI taxonomy): domain Eukaryota; kingdom Viridiplantae; phylum Streptophyta; class Magnoliopsida; order Asparagales; family Orchidaceae; genus Dendrobium; species Dendrobium catenatum. The sequence continues at coordinate 106,964 of NW_021319541.1, read as the reverse complement.
CATTCCCGCTGTTCACACTCTCCAAGTGTAGGTTAAGAACCCTTCGTCTTTTCACACTTCTCCAAGTGTAGGCAGAGAACCTCCCGCTGTTCACACTCCTCAAGTGTGGGTAGAAAACTGGATCTCCTTGAAAGATTTTTTCATGAGAAATCTAAAAGGATAAGAGAAAAGAGTTAAATAAATACAATTCACAAATAAATATTATTACCTTTAAATAGCAAGTGAACCCTTCACGCTCCAGTAGTAAGAATTATCCTTCAAACACTCTCTTTCACTATCTCATTCAATCTTCCTTCAGTTTGCATGAAGTCCAATGGACAAAAAGATTATAAGAAAGTTTTAGTGGACCTTTTATATGAAAGACACAAAAAACCATTCAAAAACTGCAACATTTCAATTTTATATGTACTCGATCATCCCGTACGGTCAAAATTTGTACGTACAAACAGTGTAAAAACTGCTACGTATAAAATCGATGTGCATTGGTACGAAATGACTTCATACCCGATCATTGTCCTGTATGAAAATAGTTCATCCGGTAAGAACGGTTATTTCCAAGCTTCATTGAAACGAAACTACAGGACGGTCCATATATTTAAGGAACAGAGGACATCTTTCGGGGATGAATGTACAAGTTCGTCTGGATGAATAGTACAAAGCATGAATCTAGGGAACATTGTATTGGAACGAACAGAGTAAAATCATCTGGATGAATAGTTCCAATTGAGAATTCAGAAGACAACGTCCAAGGATGAGTGGGATAATTCATCTGGATGAATAGTTCAAAGTGAGAAATCAGAGGACATCATCAAGGGACGAATGGGATAATTCGTCTGGATGAACAGTTCAAAGTGAGAAATCAGATGACATCATCCAGGGATGAATGAGACAATTCGTCTGGATGAATAATTCAAAGTGAGAAATTAGATGACAACGTCTAGGGACGAATGGGACAATTCATCTAGACGAACATTTAAAATTGAGAAATAACAGGACATCATCCAGGGATGAACTAGTACAATTGTCTGGACAATCAGAACTTACAAATTTTTTTTCACTTTCTATTCGTTCCATTGCTCTCCGGGGGGTATAACTGACCTGGTCGTCCTATACGAACATGGTTCATCCCGTACGATCAGCGTAAGAAATTTTGACTTTTAAAGATCTCCCCCAGTGTGTATGTGCTAAGTTACTCAATTACAATCCCACTCTCTCTGACTAAAAAATGAACAAAATACATACTCCAAATTAAAAAATATTATAATCATATTTTTATTTGAAGTTTTCAGCAATCTAGAGTTTGATTTCCCTGAAATGTTAGGACACACAAGAGCTAAAAACACTTCTTCCAAAATGTCTTAGGAGAAATTAATAATCAATACAATAATATTTGGAATCATCAAAATAACAAGTTACAATAATATAAAACATGCAAAAGCTAAGTAGCAACTCTCTTAACACAATTGACGGTTGGGCAAAAATCAGAGGTCAGTCAGCTGTTGGGTAGAACTCCACCGTTAGTCGGTGGCCGGGCAGTCGGTGGCCGGGCAGAACTATTGCATCAATGGGCGATCGGTCAAAACTCTGGCGTTGGTAGGCTCTCGGGTGGAAGTTCGGTGATGGTCGAGGGAGGAGTATGGTGGTAAGAGAGCTATGTTCCTTATCTTTCTTTTCTTCATTCTCTTCTTTTTTTCTTGCTTCTTTATCTTCTCTTCTTGCTTGGGGAGCCTTCTCATGTGAAATGAAGGGTCTATTTATAATTTTTGGAGAGTGTCATGACTAGTAAATAAGAGGAAGATCAATGGTAAATTTAGATCGGTTTGAATGGGCAGTTGATATTGCACCTTTGATCATGGACCGTTTACTAGAAATTTGAATATCTTAATGATATCTTAATTCGACGAATCTTTGGCTCATCCATCTCGTCGAATTGCTCGATTTGATTATAAGCATGCCACATTTGGAAATAATTTGGTAATTCAAATTATGGTTTGAACCTTTCAAATGAGCTTCGAGTCTTTGATTTAAACACATTTGGGCTCATATTGAGTTAAATTTGGTGTCGTTAGGTTTGTATTTTCGAGACACTAAGTTTGATAATAAGTTTGCTGAAATCTAAGTTCAAATGGTCTATGGTTTAATTTTTTATATTTCCAACTTTATTTTTCTTGGAGATTCATACTCGGTTAAGAAAATTCTTTGATTTTTTTATTTATCAAATATTATTAATATCTATGTCAACAAAATTCTTTGATGATATATCAATTATATATAAAAAGTTAATAGAAATTTTTCTCATTTTTGTTATCATTTAAAAATATCAAAATAGCCCTAATAACAAATTATGGAATAAATTTTCTTATGATTAAATGACAATTTAAGTAAGAAATAGTAGAAAATAAAGTTCAAAATTGCTATTTGTCATGACGGATAAAGCACTGCATAAAACATCCTTGCAAGATGTAATAGTATTTATCACTTAAGAGGTCAAACAATTTTCAAAATTTAACAAATCCAAAATTGCTCTTATTTCTTTTTTAGGGAGGTGCAATTTTAGTGAGAGAAAGTTTAGGTTTTTAGTAAAGATTTTTCAAGATTTGTGTTTAGCAGCCCGTTGGAGAGTTTCACGCTGGTGATGGAGGATCATCCTCCGGCCATCTCCGACGACTGGAATGTTCCTCCATGGAAGGGATTAACATCAACGACATCCATTAAGGCATATTATGAGAATACGTTGAGAATCTGCATTTCGGCTCTAGTTATTCGAGAACTAAATTTGGAAAAAATATCGGTTGTATCTCCTGTATTGGGGAAAGGTAAACAAGTAATGATTGAAGATGAAACGAACTCTCCTCATCATAAGGTCGGATCATCTTCGTCAGGAAGAAAATTGATTGTTAGCAGGTTTGCTAGTTTGAAACCTATGCCTGTAGAGGAGATGTTCAATTATCTGAGAATATTCAAGGTTGTAAGTCAAAAGTTTGTAAAAAATCTGTAGAGGGAGAAAATCAGTCAAGACTTATATTGGAAGGTAATGCCAGGGTATTGGCATCAGGACAAGAACAAGTGAATCCATGGACAAAACGACTGTATATTAAAATTAATCTTCCGGCCTGTGGATATTTTCTAACGAAAAATGGATTTGCTGTCAAACTATTTGATCCCAATGTTAAAGCCAATTTAGAGAAGTTGCAATGCTCCATAGTTGTGAAGGTGTTTGGGAGGCGCATACCTGTGAACCTGGTAGCGGCTGAGCTGAGATGTCAGTGGACGAAGTTTGGCAAATTTCATCTAACGAGCCTTGGTTCTGATTGGGTATTATGTTCTTTCTTCTCTAAGGAGGCCATGGAGAATGTTCTATCGAGAGGGCCATGGTTTGTCAATGAGCATATAATTGAGCTAGATAAGTGGAATTCAGATTTCAATCCCAACTCACTCACGGGTCTATCTTCTCCAATCTGGATTAGGATGCAAAGTTCGTCGTTGTACTGCTGGAATGAAATCAATGTCTCAAGGATAGCTTATTCAATTAGAGAACCCATTTTGATAGATGGAGATATGTTCCAATGGGGGAGGAGAGAATTTGCCAGGATTTGTGTCCGCATTCAGCTTGATTGTCAATTACAAATTAGTGTTTGGGTGGAAGAAATAAATGGCAAAATTTATCGAAATGTGGAATATGAGAAAATTTCCAACTTTTGTCATAAGTTTGGTTGAATCGGACATTTAAAAGAAGCTTGCAAGGTTGTTGAGAAGAATGCAGGATCAGAAGAGAACACTAAACAATATGGAGAAACTGTTACAGAGCAAGGCATGAATACCAAGGTAGATCCAGATTCAAGCTCCTGGTTGTTAGTCAAAAACAGAAGGTATAAAAAGAGGACCTTGGGAATGCATAGAATGAGATTCATTCCAAAGGAAGGAGGCTCCTTAAAATCTGTTAATGGGGATATAACCAATAATGTGATGAATAATGGAAGAGTAGTGATGAACTTGGAAGATAGAGATACAATATTAGGCAAGAAAGGACATGATAATTTGATAAAAGACATGTTAAAAGTGCTAGAGGATGCTAGCAAACCTGTTGAAGTTCGAAGTACAGTTGAGGATGCTGTGAATTGAAGCTGATGTGGATGATAGTATTCAAGCCAGAAATATGACGGAACCCAGGGAACCCAAGGGGAATCTAGAGGTTGATTCAACCCATGAGGCCTAATTTACGTCAGACAATAAATTTGAATTGCTTAACTCTATATGTGAGGGAGGCAATAGTGTGGAAAATCAATATGATTCCAAAGAAGAGGCTGTGGAAGAAGGTGAACTAGTGGAGATACTGGAAGATTGTAAAGTTGAAGCAGCAATGGGCAACATCAAGAAGGGAAGTGAAAGTCAAGATGGGGAGAAGACTAATCTGAGCAACGATAAGGTTTCTATTCAAAAAACCAAGTTGGCAAAGGAGCTGAGATACCTTGGCCCATTGAATGTGGCTTCTAGGCAAGTTAAAAACAATATGAAGAAGAGAAGGGGATGTATTTTTTGAAGGAATATAGTAGGTTTTGTGGCCCATTGTATTTCCCCATTCTTATCTAAATGAGTTCTATTTATTTTTGGAATTGTAGGGGGGCTAATAAGAAGGAGGTCTCCTTATATTTGAAGGAATATATTAAAGAATGGGATGTATTTTTTGTGGGGATTGTTGAAACAAAGATTTCTTCTCTTTCAAAAGAAGAATTTGGCTCTTTTGACTCTTACAAATTTTGTTTCTACGAAAAATTTGCTCCCAAGGAAGATACTCCAGGAAGTTGATAAATGTTTTAGAAATTTTATTTGGCATAAAAGGAATGGTATGAATTACATTGCTTGGAAAATTCTCTGTAAATCAAAAGCTGAACGGGGGCTGAATTTTCACTCAGCGGTTAATAGAGCTGGACCTCTTAAAGCAAGGTTGTCTTGGAGGATGCTACAAAACCATGAATCTTTACAGTATCGAATTATTACAGCTAAATATGGGGACAATTTGTGGAAAACTAAGTGCAGGAACGGAACTTCAATTGCTTGGAAAAATTTGAATGAGGGTGCTGAATACTTAAAGCCTTTATTAAGGTGGAGTGTGATTAATGGAAGGAAGATTGATGTTCTTAATGACATTTGGTTATTAGACAAATGTCTGAATGATTGGCCTATCACTGCTGATTGCTTGGCATTGGAAGGTTTAAAGCTCAATCATTTCATCAGTTTGAATGGTTGCTGGAAATTAGAACAATTACATTGCTTCTTCCATGAGAATCTTATCAATTTTATCTTACAAATTCTGATTGATAGAAAGGCTACTGAGGATTATTTGGAGGAGATTTGCTCTCTATCTGGCAAGTCTATCACAGCCCATGCTTATGAAGCCTACGATAACCGTAACAATATTGAAGAAGATATGGGATTCTCAAAATGGTTAAAAAAATTGAAACTTACCGCTCAGGTAGAGCTATTCTGGTGGAGGATGAGTAAATCTGCCATTCCAACATATTAATTCTTGAAGTATAGGAAGCTAATAAATGCTGATTATGTGCTAGAGGATGTCAAGAAGTGGAAAATCTGGAACATATTGCTGTTCATTGTAAGCACGTGCAGGATGTTATTCAGAAGATCTAAGAGTGGGGTTTCTATATCCCTATTTTTGAATCTCTGGATGATTGTTTAAGAGAACTGAAAACTCTAACTAGTTTTGCTCCTAATATAGTCAATCTATATTGCAATACGGTATCCTTAAGTTGGAAGAATAGAAATGAAGTTGCCCATGGTAAAACTGCAAGTTCTATCTCAGTTACAACAGCAAATGTTATATCTTCAGCTTTTAAAATCTCTAATCCACTCATAGATAGCTGGGGTGATAATCTCCATAGGGAGTTTCAAAATTTTTGTCACCCTCCACCGCTTGGATGGATTAAGATTAATGTTGATGCGTCTCTCCTAACTTCGTATAGTGCTGGAATTGTAGGTTGCTTTATAGATTATAAAGGGAGATTTTTTATTGCTTTTGGTAAAAGAAGAATGCATTGGGAAATAGCTCATCTTGAAATGGATGGTGTGATGACAATTAGAAGATTCATTCAACCTTGGATGCTTGAAAGCAAAGGAGTAATAATTGAAGATGATAAACTCAACGTTATCAAGTTCATTCAAAATTCTTTGAATAAGGCTAAGTGGCAAAGCTACAACCGGATAGAGGAAGATCTTCTATTCTTGGCCGATTTCAATAAGGTAATTTTCCACCATATTCATAGAGAGTGTAATAAAGTAGCCGACATGTGTGCTCCTTTGGCTTTAGATAACAACTTTTTTTTTATAGTTCTTCTTTTGCTAACATTCCTTCTTCTCTTAGTTCTTTATTGAAGAAGGAAAGTGAGCCTTTGCTTTAGCTTGTATCTAGTTCTTTTTTTAATTGCTATTGCATATTTCAAAAAATAAATAAATAAAGAAGAATTTGGCAAGTTTTTGGGTGAAAACTGGGATTATTTTCTACTTCCTTCTAGAGGTAAATCTGGAGGAACTCTGGTGATCTGGAAATCTGATTTGGCTTCATTCTCCTTGTTAAAAGCCTCAGGCCAGTGTGTAATGGGTGAGCTGAAGGTGTTCAATAAAGGCATATGGATGGTAGCTACTATTTATGGTAGTAGGGATCGAGATGCATGGTAGAAAAGAATTATGGGATTTCCTGGATGGGAATTTGAAGGCAAAAGTTCCTTCCGTGGTAGGAGGTGACTTCAACTGCATACTATCTCAAGATGAAAAGAAAGGTGGGAGGAAATTTTCCTTCTCACTTGGACCATTAGAAATGAAGGCATTCATGAATAGGAATGATCTACATGATGTGCGTATTCTTGGTTCAAAGTATACATGATTTAACAATAAGAGTGGAAGTGCCTGGATCTTTGAGAGGTTGGATAGGTGCATACTGAATTCGAAAGCCTTGGAGCTGATCAATCAAGCGGCAGTGAGGCACTTGACTAGAATCGCTTCAGACCATTGTGTCATTGTATTGAAGATGTTTAATCAGCAATATCATAGAACCAGATTTCATAAATTTGAAGATGTGTGGTTGTCTTATTTTGCTGCAGCCTCGGTAGTCAAGAATTCTTGGGCTAAACATGTGAGAGGAGATGATATGGAAGCTCTAAATAAGAAACTGTCAAGGGTTCTTAAAGCCTTATTTTTTTGGAGCAAGGCAAAACATCAAAAGCTGGAAGAATTGAAGGAAAAATTGAAGGTAGAGATTGAAGAACTTCAGCTAGAAGAAGCAATGGAATAGCACTTTTCGGACAGCAATGCTCTGTTACTTAGATCCAAAGTAAAGGAGTTCAATTGCACTCTAGCATGGTTGAATACATGGTGGAGACAAAGGTCTAAAGCCAAGTGGATGAAGGATGGGGATTTGAATTCTAATTTCTTTCATGACTTTGCTAATGGTAGAAGAAATGGCAATTCAATTAAGCAATTGAAAAATGAAGAGGGAGAGCTGATTGAAGATCCAGAAATTATCAGGAGCAGCTTTTATCAATTTTTTGCAGCAAATGGAAGCATAGGGACTACCAATTGGAGAATTGGCCCTCAAATGAAAACATCCTGAAACGTGAAAGCTGTGAAATCTTGGAGGCTATTTTTTCTATTGAAGAAGTTGAAAAGGTGAGTGGAGAACTTGGCAACAACATTTCTCCTGGGGTGGATGGAATAATTCCTTTCTCAAAGCATACTGGAAGATCATTGGGATGGACGTGTGGAAAGCTATTCAACTATGCTTTAGTTTGGGTAAAATGTCTTCCAAATGGAAAGAAACATCGGTGGTGCTTATCCCCAAACTAAGTAATCCTTTATCTCCTTCTAATTTTTGGCCAATTAACTTATGCATGTCAATCTACAAAATTGTGGCAAAAGTGCTATTAAATAGAATGATGAAAGTGATTCACTGCTTAGTATCTGAGGAACAAGTGTCATTCATAAAAGGGAGGACTTTATCAGAGCATATGCTTCTTGCTCAGGAACTTTTTCATAAGTTCAAGTTCTCTAAATCTAAAAGGGGATTGGTGGCAATCAAACTGGATATGGAACAGGCATACGATAGTATGGCCTGGAACACCCTTAAACAAGTTTTGAGTTATTTTGGTTTTCTAGAAAGATTTTTCAACCTTGTTATGGAATGTGTTACTGACCTTATATTTTTGGTGCAAATTAATGGAGTCGGTTTGGAAGGAATTAGAGGAAGGAGCGGCTTTAGACAAGGTTTTCCATTATCTCCTTGCTTGTTCATTCTATGCTCCCAGCTACTCACTAATGCCTTCTTTTCTAAAGGAAGGAATTTGGGTTTAAAAGTAGCCCCTATGGCACCAAGGATTTCTCATTTGATATTTGCAGATGACATATTGATATTCTCTAATGCCAAGATGGAGAATTTAAAGAGAATCAAAAAAATCACAATGGATTATTGTAGGTGGATGGGTCAGCAAGTAAATTTTCAAAATCCTCTATCATTTATAGAAAGAATATGGAGAGAAGTAGGAGGAGGGAAATCTCTAATCTTATGGGGTTCATGGAGGTCAAAGAGCTCAATTACTTGAGCAAAAAAATTGCTTTAAGGAGACTTGTAGTAGCAGACTTCTCTAAGATATTGGAGAAAGCAGCATTTAAATTTATCTCTTTGACGGGCAGAGTGGTGCTTATCAAATCAGTGTTGCAAGCTACTCACGTCTTTCACTCGTCTATATCTCTGGTTCCATTGAGCATATTGAAGAAACTTGATAGGATGTGTAGAGAGTTTCTATGGAATAAAAGTAATTGGAATAATGGACTACAATATGTGGCATGGAAAGATATATGCAAACCGAAAAGCCAAGGACTTGGTATTCATTCAACTGTAGATACGGTGGAACCCTTAAGACCCAAGCTGGTTTGGAATTTTTTGAAGAAGCCAAAGCCTATGCTTAGTAAATCATTATCAACAAAGTATGGTATAAGTGTATAGGATGATGAAGGCTGAACTCTTCTACAACATGGAAATTGATGCTGAGTGGAGCCAAGGCTTTAAGGCAAATTGTGAGGTGGAGTATTAAAGATGGGGCTTCAGTAAATATTATGAAGGACATTTGGGTCCTTGATAAAAGTCTGGACAGATGGCCAACACTCATTGCAATAGGGGATGATAATTTGCCAAATCTATCTAGTTTTATTTCGGGTAGAGAATGGATTCCAGAGAAGCTGTAGGAGTTTTTCGGGGAAGAACTGGTGAAGGTGATCTATAAAACAAAGATTTGAATATACAATCATGAAGACGAATTGGAGTTATTGAAAAGTTTCACTGGAAAAACTATTTTAGCTATAGCAAGATGTAGAAACATAAACTAGGAATAAAACGATCATACCTTAATACATGATTGGAAATGCATCAGAGAACTGAAGCTAAATCCTCGGGTATCATTTTTCTGGTGGAAACTCTTGAAGAATGCCATCCCTACAACGGATTTCTTAATGCGCAGAAGATTGAATGAAAATAACCTTTGTCCAAGAGGTTGTGATACGAAGGAAGATGAGGAGCATGTGGCTGTGAAGTGATTGAAACTAATTCAAGTAATTCAAATGGCTAACCGGTGGGGGTTTTCTTTACCTGTTTTCAACAGTTTACAAGAATGCTTAATATTTTTTAGGAAGCAAGGGAAGGAGGATCCCTTTATTGCAAGAACTTATTGTGCGTTGGTGTTCAATTCTTGGAAGAGTAGAAACAATCTTGTTCATGAAGGCCAAGAGCTGGGAGCTAGGTTTATTGTGACCAATGTTATTACCTATGCATTTATATCATCTAGTAATCTGTTTATGGACCACTGGGGTGCTAACCAGCATTACAAGCTGACTTCTTCTTCTTGGCATCCCCCTCCACCCGGATCGATTAAGGTGAACATAGATGCATCTCTACTTATTTCTAATGAAGCAGGGATTGGAGGTATATTCAGAGATCATAGAGGAAGGATGCTTCTCTCTTTTGGATTCTCGGTGGTTCACTGGGACATTGGATACTTGGAGTTATTGGCATTCCGTTCGTTGAGAAGAGTTATCAAGGTTTGGATGATGAATGCTAAAGGCTTGATTATAGAATGAGACAATTTTAATGTCATAAGGCATTTATAGAACTCGGTTTTTCATGAAAATCGAGCGGTGGACCAGTCAATGAGAGAGGACTTGGACTTTCTGAATAGGTTTGAGGTAATTCTATTTCATTTTGTTAATAGAAGTTGTAACAAGTTAGCTCATTGTTGCGCTAATTATGCTTTGAAAGGAGATTTCTTTTGGGATGTTCTAGAAGTTAATAAGGTTCCTCTTATTTTTTATTCGTTGTTAAAGGAGGAAAGTGATAGGATTGCTATCACTTAGTTTTTGTTTTAGGATTTCTTTTTTGCTTTTAATGCAATTGGCAGTTTCATCAAAAAAAAAAAAAAGATCAATATGTATCATCGCCAATATATATATATATATATATATATAGAAAAATTGGGGTGTTTTACCCAATTCGGTGTCTTACAGCCTCAAATCCGCCACTCTTAAGAAAAGCAAGACTATAAATTACCAATAGCTCCAATTATTATTATTAATTTCGTCAAAACCCATCTCACAAATCAGAACAAACCCAAAAAAAAAAAAAAATAATTAAAACTCATTCCCCCCGTTCTACCCTCCTCATATCCCTTCCCTCTCCTCTTCCTCAAAATTCATCTATATGTCGTTGGCAAAGTCTCTGATCGAGCAATCCTCCTCACATCCGAACCTATCTTGAAAAAGATATGGCGAAGGCTCCCTTTCCTCTTAAAGCTAAGCATCATTGCCTCCTCATTCATCTCCAAGTCTTTCGGAAAGCCTGGCTTTATTGCGAGGAGCCAAGCCAAGCCCCATATCCACCAGCGCTGCAATGGGCCGTTGGCATCCTTGCAGATGAATGCCGGCGCAGACTGGCAGCGGCAGAGAGTTCCCCATGTGGAAGCAGCTGAGGAGGAAAAGGAAGATATTCTGCGCCTGAGGCCGAAGAGATTGGTGTCTAGTTTGTTGGTGGTTTGGCAGATAGGGAGGTTATGGTCTTTTGGTGATATTGAAGGCATGAAGCTTTTCTTGGGGATATTCTCTACCATGAGAGAGCCCATGGCCTTGATCAGAGAGAGAGAGAGAGAGAGAGAGAGATTTCTCTTGCACAGTTTTGATGAAGGGAGAGATGTGGCTATATAAAGAAAAAAATAGCTCTGAATATCGGATCAAATAAATGAAATGTAAATGCTAAAGAGATTTAAATAAAAAGCTATTTATACACCTAACATTTAAATATTTATATTTATTTATGTAGTAACTTTATTTTTTATAAGAGATCATAAACATCTTCATTATTCATAACTATGTCTATAATTTCTTTATTTTGTGTTTTATAAAATTTAAATATCATATACATAAATACAGAAGATATAAATTATGTATATAAATTCCCTAAATATTATTTAATTTTTTATATATTGTCAAATAAATAAAAAATTTGGGCTGGCTATATCTTAAAATTTAATCAAACTATAGAGAGAGAGAGAGAGAGAGAGAGAGAGAGAGAGAGAGAGTAGACTAAGGCAGAGACAGGCTGGTTATACGTGGGAATGGGCTGGTATGATGGGATCCCAAAGGTATTTTATTGATATATTTATTGTATTCTTTTGCAATGATTGGCCCTCCGGAGATCGAAAGGCTAAAACTAATTACAAGTATAAAATATTTCTCCGAAGCTGTAATGAATTTATTAAAAAAGAGGTCATCCTCTATGGAGAATAATAATATTGCTAAGCACTGTATTGTAGTGTAAAAAATAATTTTTTTCTTCAAAATATTATCTTATTTTGTGTAATATGTTTAGAAATCATGCATTATAGTATATATTCTCCTAGAAAAAGAATTCCTTTTTAATTACTTTAATAAAATGATAATCAACATATAAAGTCAATTTAGAAAAAAACACTTTTAAATTAAATGCTTGGCTTCAATACCAAAAATTTAATTAAAATTTATTCTCATTGTATCTCATTGCGGAGATATAGAGTTGAGCTTGCCATCTATAATATCCTTTAGTTTGTTGATATTCATAATATGGCTAGTCAAAATGCATATAGTTAAAATCTTTTACATTACTTTGTATTTATACCATGCCGTATAGGATAGAGCTCCTAACTTGACTAAATGATTATAATTTGTACGCATAGATGGTTGTCAACCATGCCAAATAGTGGTTGTCTTAATCAAGACATAGTAAAAAGTTCACTTGAAAATCTTTGGTTATATATAATTATGCTATCTCACTCACTCCTTTCTATGGGCACTTATTATATTGTAAGTATTGTAGGCCATTACTTCTCGAGAACCACCGCCCCCTATTTGTCTAAGAATATTTATTTATTTCCTATAATTTAAGGTCATGATATTTGCTCAAGATGATATAATTTATATTTGCTGATAAAGTGATTTGAAGTCGGGCTGGATTGACTATCTTCATTGCTATGTAATCTTCATATCAATAATTCATGATGTCAGATCCACAAATTTTTCCTAGTTTATTTATACCTTTACATGAATTCCTTACTTTATTTATGACCCTTTTAAAGTCCTTTCATGATATTCTTAGCTTTTTGTTCATTCTATGATTATTATCGCATAATTTTTAAAGTGAAAAGATATTCCTCTAACATAGTTAGGGGGATTCAACCTTTATTTTATGGAATGACTTTTCCTAAAGAATCGTATTACATTTAGTTAAGGAATCTTCAACATATTTACCTTATTTTTGAAAGAGGTGGCAAAATGTATTCTTTCTGCTTAGCCTTTCATTTATAAGTGATTCTTCCTTTTCCTTAATTCTTCTCATTAGTTATCTTTTGAAGATTCTCTTTTACCTTAGTGTTAGCTTTCCAAAGAAAATTTCAAACCTAGACTCCGCCTTCTTTGGCCATAAGACGTAAAAAATTTCATTAGAAAGTTTTACACATCTAAGAATCTTTTAAACTAATCTATGTAAAATATCATCAAAGTTTTCCCAATAGGAACCCTTGACTACCCTAGTGTTGAACCTAGGGGTGTCAATTTCGAGTCACGGGTCGGGTTCGGGTCGGACCCGGATATGACCCGGGTTCAAACGGGTCGACCCTAACCCGACCCGGTTAGGCAAACGGGTCGAAAATCCAAACCTGAACCCGACCCGGCGGGTTGTCGGGTTGATGACCTATCCCATAGAACCTCTATATTTTTAGGTTGAACCAACTAAACTCTAATCCACGTTGAGGTACTTGATCTCTTAAGTTTCGGTCAATTTTGATAATTTATTACCTATTTCCTACATTAAAAGGTAAACTTTAATAACCAATAAATGCGAAAATGACATAATAGAATCTCTATGGGATTTTTGAATTTCTTATAGAACTCCAACTCAATCAACTCTTTATGCTATAACTTACAAGTTAGAAATAATCATTCATTTGTATGCAGAATTGTCTTCTTTACATATAGCCATGAGTACAAGTTTTAACCATAAACAAAATACTCAACTTCATCTTGAAGAGCTAGATAATCTTGATGAGCTCAAACTTCAAGCACAATAAAGTCTAGAACTTAGATTAGTAATATTGTTTCACATAGATGGTTGAATTTGATATTATCCTAAAGGATTTTTTAAACCACACCTTACCATTACAACAATTTTATCCTAACAACATCTCTTCTAGAACAAGCCAAAAAAAGGATGATAGTTTTGAACACTTATTCATTACAATAAGATATTCCAACCATATATTAATGAATGATGTAGAACCTAAATTTGATTCAAGTCCAAAATCACCAACATTAATAGATATGTTTTCCCCCTTTTTTTCTTAATTCCCAAATATAGTATGTCCTTCTTAGTTCCATTTATAATCAACACCAAGAGATGATTATATGGTTCCAAAATTTTGGAACAAGATGGAATATGCTATCTATGTTGCTTACCAAATGACATGTGCCATTATACATGAAATTTTGTCAGTTCTTAGGAAAGCTCTTATGGTGGATTAAGGACTTATATTTAGTTAGTCAATCTTAATAGCTTCATAGTATGTTAAATATTAAACAAATTTTAACCTTATCATATGTTAGGGTGCTTGCCCAATAGGACCATAGTATAAGGGCCTAGAATATTTCATTTAGTCACTTATGCCATACAGTCACAACAAATACCTTCAAAACACAATAGTTATTCCCAAGATAAGAAAATGAAATTGAAAGAACTTGGTTGATGGTTCATTTTTGTTCTATAAACTTTTGATAAGTATATGATATAGTATGTTTGGATGCTTATACTATTAACAATTTTTAATCATCCAGCAAAATATTTTGTGTAAGTTAGAATGGATGAAGAAGTTATTATACAATGCATTATTTAATGTTATATTTTTAATTTAATAAATAATATACATAATTGTGCTTTAATTGCACTCAAAATATTGAATTAACAACATTTCTATCAATTTTAAAAGTTCTAACAAGATATAATAGTAACATGAGCATGTCTTGACAAAGAGAATTTTGTAATATCTTCTAAGTATATAAATGATGGATAAACATATGTTATTCTCACTCGAAGAAAAAATTATTATTATATTTTAGTTCCTCCGCATAGTAATATCTTTAAACTCTTTTAAATAGAAGATAACTTTTATTGCAATTTGAGACCTGATCTTATGTTTTGATTAGTACAAACATTATTTGATGTTTATTTATTTTCTTCTTCTTTATACATTATATAGTTTTCTTGTGCACTACTAATATTTCAAGTTCTGCATACACAAAGTCGTAAAAAGTTTTTTAAAAAAATCATAGCTGAAGAAAGTGTGTGAGTCAATCTACCTCAAAGAGTTCGTAATTTTAATTTTTCTTGAGCCAACATTTGTAATAAGTGTATGGTGGGTTAGTAATCATGCACACACACAAGAGGGAGTATAATTAAATATTGGGAAATTTACATACATACCACTTTATAACATCATATTTACATATCTAATATCTAAAACTTTAATATTACATACATACCACCCTATACTATTTTAATATCAAATATACCACTCATATTACCTTTAACCCACTCATATATTTCATTTCTACCACTCCTATTTGATATAAAAATTAACTATGAGTGGTATATATGTAGTATTAATGTTTTAGATGTTAAATATATAAATAGAATAGTATAGAGTGGTATGTATGTAAATCCCCCAATTTAATTTTAAAGATCATATTAGAAAATCTTGACTATAGTATACAATTTGTGCAATCAAAAATTAATTTAAGTGTTTAACTAAATGAGATTGATTTGTAAAAGGCCATAACTAATGATGTTGTACTGCCACAATATTATATAAGACGATTAGTTATATTTGGTATCCCCGTCGTAGTTTAAATTAGGCAGTAATTTGAATTTTGAAATTTATTATAATCATATTATATGAACTAGTTTGTAATATATGATGTTTAGAAATATTGTTTAATTTAATCCCTATAAAAAAGCTACTGAATCAAGATTAAGCAAGATTTATTATTGTATGATATGATAATGATCGTACAGGATAATCGACAGAGCGACCTTCTAAAATATAGTTAATCATCCTGGAGTCCATCATGTCAAACTAATAATTGATCGAACTAATCAAATTGGATGATCTTGGATGGTACATTAGATTAAGAAATAATTATATTATAGGATACTCCTATCATATTGTATATAAATAGAAGTTGAAGAATTAAAAATTTAAGGTTTTTTTGTAAGCCCTCTATTTAAACTCTTGTTATGACTTTAGAGGAGCCTTTTGGCAATCATAAGTATGTTTCTTCAATAAGATTGTTAGAAGTGAGGGCATTAAGCAATGGAGAGAAGAGGTTGAGAGAGAGAGAGAGAGAGAGAGAGAGAGAGAGAGAGAGAGAAGAACCATCTGAGACTCAAGGGATTGTGAGAGGGGATTTCACATAGTTGCTCTAGTTAATATCGACCTAAGTTCCTCACGGTGAGCTAATTTTTGTCTTGATGAAATCTCTGTAAAGAAGCCTTTGGTGTTAAAGGCTAACAACTGCTCTATCTCACCGAGGAGGTGAAGGCATTACGGCTACTCTGCAACATCGAGGAGCTGAAAGGGATTTTGACTACTCCACCACACCGAGGAGATGAAAGGAATTTCGGGTATCTATCATAATGAGGAGGTAAAAAAAGTTTAGCTATTTTGTCACACCGGGAGTTGAATGCGATTTTGATGACTACACTAGTTTGAGGAGGTGAAAGGAGATATTATTTGAGATAGAATAGTCTATACGGGCTCCTTTGCCTAGCCATGGGCTAAAGAAGAGTCCATATTGATTAATGCAATACTCAGAGAGGAATTTAAGGGAGTGGATGTAGGTTAATTTGATTGAATCACCATAAAAATTAATTTGTATTCCTATTCTTTCACATTTTCTTTCTATACTTTTATTTTTCTGCATATTTATTTTTTTATAAACTGGTTTGAGTTTCATTATCATTGTGGTTGATTGGAACTGATATTTTTTTTTTAAAGAAACAAAATTTCAAATAATGAAACAAGCAAAAAATTATTATTTGTTTTTTCTGCAAAATAAAAAAAAAACATAAAAATATGAGTATTTATTTATGGTTGTTAGTGTGATTTATGATTTCGTTTATAAAAATGCTTGAGCATTAAAATCTAATTTGGATTTTTAATCAAAAAGATTTCTAAAATAATTTTTAAATCACTAATTCACCCCCTCTTAGTGTGTCATTTTAACGTTCAATTGGTTTCATAGCCAACTATTACACTTTTAATTAGTACTAGAGAGGGGTCTCTTACAATTTGGTTTTAACACCTAGAGTTTGATCCAATGGTACATTTTGGAATCCATAATACTATTGACGTATACTCTATTACCCATACACCATTATTTAATAACATTCATTTGATTTCTAGAAAATACGCATGTCTATATTCTTTCAATCGATAGATTCTTGCATGTAACATATGATTCTAATAGGATATTATTTGCCATATCATATTATTAATGGCTTGAAAATTGATATTCCCTTTATTGAATATTCTACATAGGATAGAGATTCAGCCCAACTGAATGTAAAGTGCTTAAATTATTCTTTATGAGCATTAAAATCAAAAAGATTATATGGGTGTATCTATATTCGCTAGTGAAAAAGAGATATGTGATAGATTATGTATCACCTACGAAGACAATAACAAGGTTAAATAATCACGTTTAAATTTTTTTATTACATGAGTATGAGCTATATCACATAAAACCTAATGAGACAGTATCTAACATGTTTAGTAGGTTCACCAAAATAATCACTTCATTATGTACCTTAGGTACGGATATTTCCATTTATTAAAATATGACTAAAATATGACATAATTTGGCTAATTCTTATAATGTTAAAGTCGCTGTCATATCTAAATAAAAATATCATAATATGTACTCTATTAAAAATCTTTATGGCTCTCTTATTAATTATGAGTAAAATGTGAGTCAAAGTCTTTCAGACGTAGATGACAGGAAGAAGAAAAAACAATAGAATTGAAGGTTGATCGCATCGAGAGAGCAGCAACTCAAGAGCTAATGGGAGTAAGGACAACATTGATGACTTGCCAATTCAAGAGCTTCCTCAAACAAAAATATAAGCACGACTTCAACAAGAGCAAAGATAAAAATGGTAAGTTCATTAAGACTTCATCTGAAATGATTTGTTTTGAGTATAAGAAGCCTCAGAACAAATTAAAAAGTAACATTTCAAGCAAAAGCTCCTCTTGCAAAAGCTAACAAGAAGTCATGGATTTGCTCCTTTGTCTATAGATTTCTAGCAGCCTCCCTGAACAAAGTTGCAGCTCTTAGGTATCATATTGATAATTTGATATGTTATCTTGAATTTTGAGTTGCATTTTCGGCTATGCCTTCTTGTAATCAGCTTTTGCAGTTAATGAAACTTTTTGAACTATGCCCCTAATATTTCCCAAAAAATAATAATAATAGCTTTTTATAACTAATTCTTCAAAGCAACTTTTCAACCTACCTTTTGTAAGACCTAAAGCCATTTTCGATTGTAGCATTAGTATAATGAAAAGTGATGTGTCGTGTTAGGTTTCCATACAGCAATTGTATATCATATCACATGACTGCTCTGAAAACATAATGACTAAAGAATGAGTGATCCAGAAGGATCATTTAATTAATGCTAAGTTATTTCATATTCTGAATGTTTGCATTATAAGAGAGCATAATAGTAACTTGAGTGATGCAAAGATGAGGATGCTCACGTGAATGAGTGGTTTTACCCTTAGAAATAGGATCAAATTAGCATATGCGTGAAAAGGTTGGAGTAGCGCCAGTAGAAAATAAGATTTGAGAGAGTCGCCTTAGATGGTTTGGTCACATAAAACGGCGGCTTTTTTTTTTTAACGGTGGCTTTCTGATGACTTGGTTAGGAAATTAGAGATATTAGATTTGACTTATATTAAGAAAAATAGACCTAAAAAAACTTGGTTAGAAAATACTAAAAAAGATCTTTCTTTATTAGATTTAATGAGAATTTGACTTTTAACATGACAAAATGGAGAAAAAGGATTCATGTAGCCGACCCCACATAGTGGGACAAAGGCTTGATGATATTGCTGTTGTTGTTTATGGTACATAGTCATAGTTTGCATAAAAAA
Organism: Dendrobium catenatum; assembly: GCF_001605985.2. NCBI lineage: Eukaryota > Viridiplantae > Streptophyta > Magnoliopsida > Asparagales > Orchidaceae > Dendrobium > Dendrobium catenatum. Next base: position 88,179 of record NW_021319541.1, on the reverse strand, counting down.
GAGAACAAATTATATTTCTAAATAAAATAATTAAAAAGATAATTAATTAAAAAAAAACACAATCTCAAACTCTCTTATTAAAACTATGCAATTGTACATGAGAGCATGAATTTGCAAGAACATGTCTGGCACAATCACAAACTAATATCAAATGCTGCACCAAGCAAATAAGATGCCACATGGACTTCTTCGGCAATTTGAAACAATAACAAGGCAATGTGGTGAAGCAAGAAGGATTCAAATGATAGTGCAGGCAAACTATGGGCTCTAATCTTCAATTAACCATATCTATGTAACAAAAGGAGTTGCCAACATTTTAAGAATATTTGAAAATGGAAAACCTCAAGTTGCCAACTTCATAAATTTAGTAGAATACATGATTTTGAATTCGTCCCTGTTAGATTATGCTTGGGAAGATAACAAAATGATTCTAAAGATATGAACGAATAAAAGAGCAAAAGGGATGAGAGAGCTTAAGTTTCTATAATTCTCCAAGTGAATTGGTCTATAAATTGCTTGGTTAAACCCCTTCAACAAAGAAGAATAAGTCAAACCAACTATAAAGATAATTTAGAGATACTTTGAATATTGAGCGTAAAAAACATTTTAGCAAAAATAATATTACACGAAAGATTCTATATGTTAGATTCGAATGTCTATCCTTGACCAATGATTTATTTATAGATGACAATAAAGGAAAGCTACATAAAATTCACTACATAATATAATTGTATAGAAAACATATTGTTTTTACTTAGTATGAATAGCTACAACATGCCAGTCTAGCTTATAGTTGATTGTTAGTCAGAAATTCGATCGAGTTTTGGATTGAGGGCAAAAATCCTTGATGAAATTTTAAGAAGAGAACCCCAAGTCAATTGCAAGTACTCTATGGCATGTTTAGAGGTTCAAAACTGAATGCCAAGAAAGGGATAGTTATTTGATTGCTAGATGAAATTCAACTGTGAGTTACTCAAGGCTTTTAGCTTGCTTAAAACTTAGCAAGTTCTAAGTTGTAGGCAGTTCAAGCTTATTCTAAATCTTGTGAGATCATTTCAGACTTGTAACTTTATAAATCCAACCCAAATGAATATAAGTAAACAATTTTTAACCTGAAATAAGCACAGATTGAAAAGAAATAGAAGAATTTCATGAAGAACACTAACATCTAAAGAAGAATGTTCAACAACTGGCAAGGTTTAACATAAGAACAGTTAAACAAAATACTGTGATCACAGTATGCACGTGTTGGCTAAACCTTCTTCTTGACGGTGCCAACATAGATTTCTTTTATTGATTTCTTAACTAAATAATGAAGGAAAAATAATTGAGTTGACGTATACAAGGGTTGAAGGAGACTAGGTACATCCATAATTTTTTTCCCTTAAAAAAAAGCTTCTTTAAGAGGTTAGATTGAAATTATTAATGATTATTCTAGTATTTGTTAGAAAGTAAACCAATCACAAAATATTTGAAAAGGGGATCTAGACATCCACAAACGATTATTTTTTTATGAATTTAGAGTTTGCCTGAATTGGGCAATTCCAAAAGCAAGAAAAACTCACAATCTGTGACCTAGCAGTTCTCAAATGTGATCATCGCACATTGCACCCAGTGGTCACCATTCCGCCACTGCTTCACCCTACCCACCACCAATGCTCGTCGTATGCCACGTTCGTCAATCATCATCATCTAGCACCATCATCCTCCAATGTCATCCATTGATGCCAATAACGTCCCTCTACAACACACTATTGCCACAAACAATTATAACAACTCGTGATCACCCACCTTTGCTTTCCATCATCGTAAATTGTTGGCATTTACTACCCACAACTGCAAACATTACCCAAGCATCCCCTCGTTGCATTTTAATTCCTTTTAACTATATCATAAAAAATATTTTTAAAAAAAAATTCAATATATTTGATTTACATTCAACAAAACAACTACTACATTTTCAAAATACATGCATTTCAATTATTCTCGAATTATAAAATACATTTACTTTAAAAACATCAAACTAAACAAGCCCTTCAAGATTCAAGGGTAGTAATGAAGTGCAACTAAAAAGTTGTAATTCATTTTAATATTAAATTTTCACACATTTACTATAATAGTAATAATTCATAAAGGATTCAAAACAACATTTTTTACCTTAAAGTTCAAAGCTTGTTATATTTTACCAAAATACCATATCGAACTACATGCCACACCATATTATAAATTTATCTAAGTCACAAATTAATAGATATTCACATTCATTACATTATCATCATAATAATCTAATCCTAACCATTATGAATCATATTTATTTAATTTTGTGTCATATTTTATACAAAATATTAACTCTAACATACACAATTCTATTTGCATAACTTCTAACCATATTTTCATATATTTAACACTTTTCCTTTTTATTTATCACCATCAATGGTCTTATCCAAATTCCAAACTCCATCTAGCACGAGCTTCATCCTCCACTCATTCCTCTACAACATGAGACAATAACTTTATTTTTACCAAAACATTTTGAACAACTTCTAGCATTATTACCTATGTAGTACCCCATTTCTTCCTAACCTTCAAAATTTTCATTGACTCAATTTATTAGTACATCTCTTATCCCCTATTCTACATGCCCAAATCATCAAATCTAGTTTCCACTTCCTTATCTTCATAAGTTTACTATCACTATTCTCCTAATATGAATAAATTTCAATTTATCCTAATTATGCCAGACATCCATACTAACATTCTCATTTTTATCACATTTAATTGCTATGATACCTTTATAACCAAAAACATTGATCTATATATAAAAAGAAATGGTGTAGTCAGTGCATGAAGCTCCAATCAATGTAAGCTATGAGATGATAGATGTACGCCACCTTATCCCATCCATACAAAGAAAATATTTCCAATGAAATGAATTTGAGATTAACAAATCACAATGAAGGCAACTAAGCACTGCTCCAAATCAGACAAAAAATAAATTTAAATAAAAAATTTAGAGTACATCTGATTATATATATATATATATATATAAACATTTATTTCTTTATTAGATTCAGTTACCACATATCACACCTACAACAATTACAGCAAAAAATAATCTATTATGATGTCTTTCCCCAAAAACTATCATGTTTTGTAAAGGCCTCCCCCCACTATGTAGCACTCTTGAAAGTTTTCCACACAAGTTTTATGCTCACTAAACTTTAACAAATAGCATTAGCTTGAATTCATTGAAATCAAATCGTTCATTTTTCTTATTGGAATAGCACATTATGTTTGAAGATGCATTTATTTACTTATGTGTCTACCATCTAGGTCACAATTTATTGCGTATGTCAAGTTTGCACACTTCAAAGAAACTTTCTCCATTGTTATATATCATATAACAAACACATCATGGAGCTAGTAGTTTAACTTTAAGCTCCATCATGCACTCTATTTCCATCATCATTACCCATCCGTTAGTAACAACTCTTAAAACTTCTGATGCTGAAGAATACAGTTTCTCTCACTTGTTGCTGATGATCTTACAAAGGTCTCAAGTACTCTAGGATTAATGAAAACGCAACAAAAATTGAGAACTAATATGTGCTAAAACTTCATAAAAAAAGCATAAATTTATTTTCTATTAACTTTCAATTACACTACTTAACAACAGGAATTGAAGTACAGGTCATGATGAAAAATGAAAAGCATGGAATACATATGCTATCTGTTTGCCCTGTTGCAGAAGCTTAAGATTACGCCTCATTTGAATTTTGTAGTAGTGTTGAAAAAGAGCTACTTGGTATTAAAGGTAGATTTATATAAGAGTTCTAAAGAAAGACGAGAAACACACTCCTGGGTATTTATTCATGAAGCCGGAAAGAATAAATGCTATAACTCCATTTATCAATAGACTTGATGAAGGGAGCTCACAGTTCCTGCAATATGATAAGGAATAGTTCTTAGGAATGAAAAAAAAATCCACAGTGGCTGGCACCAAACACTCTAAGGCATTCTTTTTTATAATTCACAATCCACAAATTCTAACGTTCTCACCTAGGCTATAGTATGTCAATTTGCATAGTCCCAGCCATCACTCTTAATCTTAGTAGGTGTCGAGAAAAAGCAACAATCTGACCAGGAGTTCTTAGTTTTAGTTTCTTGTGATATTTCACCCCTCTTGGAAACGAGTTCAGCCATGTATTTAACAGCAGCCTGAAGAAAAATTACATTAGTTATCCAGATAAAGAAAAACATAAGAACTAAATAAGAAAGTTGTAGGGAAATGGACTGGCACCTGTGCTCCCTTCTCAGCTATTTGCCGTGGAGGTACCTCCAATGGATTCTCCTCAGCATGTAGCAGACGAAGCTGAGACAGCATTCCAAAAGAGTCTGGGAGGACCCTAATCTGATTATTGCTGACATCCAACTCTTCAAGCATCTCAAGATTACCAATGGAACGAGGGAGAGATAGCAGATTGGCAAAATTATTTCCTATATTCAACTTGGTGAGCGAAGTAGCAAGACATAAGCTTTCTGGAATGGATTCAAGCTCATTAAAGCTGGCATCAACCTCCTTCAATTTCGTTAGAGAAGCCATTGTGGTTGGAAGTCCTTTTATATTGTTATAACGAACCGTTAAAACCTGCAAGGACTCGAGTTTTCCTATTGCTTCTGGAAGGGCCTTTAAGCGATTATAATCTGCTCGAAGCTCCTCTAGAGAAATGCAGTTTCCAATGGTATAAGGGAATTCTTCGAGATTATTTGTCTCAACATTCAATTTCTTCAAGTTTACAAGATTTCCAATTACATCTGGGAGCATCAAAAGTTGGTTTGAACTCAAATCAAGCTCTTGAAGAAGTTGTAATTTACCAACACTAGACGGCAATGATGTCAGCTGGTTCCCAAAGAGATTAAGATACAAGAGACTGATGAGATCCCCTATGGTGTCCGGAAGTTCAGCAATCTGATTTGAATGGAGATCCAATTTTGTTAAAGAAGTAAGCGCACTTATTGTGGTAGGAAGAGCAACCAGCCGGTTTTCTGATAGATCGAGTGTGACCAGACCCAATAACTTATCTATCGTATCAGGAATCCAGCCAACTTGATCCATCAGCTTATTCTTAAGATTAAGGTTCTGGGTGCCATTCTTCGCAGAGACTTCAATCAATCTAGCTAACTTAATGAGGCTCAGTTTTCCGTTATCTTCGGCTGCTAATGGCAAGTAAAAGAAACTGGTTCACCAAATTGCCGCCAACAAACATGAATGAAATAATATGTTGTTATACTTCTCTAGTTGTAACAATCATCAAAGTTAAGCAAGTGTAAGGAAAGAACAATTATCCAATTGAAAAAAAACAAAATATATTTAATCCATGGAACACCAAACTCACCAGAGATAGGTGCAAGCCTGCTACTAGGGGCAGAGTTCAAGAACAACCCTCGGTGGAGATTTAAGTCGCCACTATACTCGTCCTCACTCACCGCAGACTTTGCTTTTTTAACATAACTATCATCTCTAGTAATCCTCTCAGAATTCCTTGTAAAATCTTTATTAAAGCCCATTACAGCACCGAAAGAGCTGAAATTAGCTTTTGAATTAGAAGCAATGTTCCCAATTGAATTCATAGAAGTTGAAGGCATTGAATTCGATGAAGCTGAGCCTTGACTTGCCATAGGAAGACATGTTGAAGCTTGTTGAATCAATTCATCGAACAGGATATGGATATTATGAAGCTCAAGTAGTTGAAGAGCTTCCCGCTTCTGCTCTTTACACTGAAAATATATTGATTTTTTCTGCATTTCTTGGAGAATGAAGAAGAGTTCGTCAGGGACCTCGAATGCCTTCTTCTGTTTTGAGATGACGTCGACTTGGACTTGCTCCTCCCTATCTACATGATGAAGTAAAACTGTCGCAGCTTCGACCTCATCTATGGTGGGTCTCGCTGGAAGAGATCTGTGAATCCTCATGATCTCTTCCACAACCCCATTAACTGCTTCAAGACAAGGACCCATTTTGTATAAACTTTGGCTAACCAGATCAACAAAAAGTTATCCAACTCCTGTTGATAAGTAAGAAAGCTCCGATGGCATTAAGAACTAACTTTGCAAACAAATGGTAAAATCTCCATGTTTCCAGATTCTTCTTTCCTCAAGTAAAAGAAACGGATCTCCTCCATCTGAAAGCAACAAATCGTTGCTAAAAATCGAAATTAAGAAACCCATTAGAAAAAACGAACGGAATCTACAGCGAAAAAGGGCAAAAATAAAGAAAGGAGAGAACAAACTTTGAGAACTACCATAAAAACACGAAAAATTCCCGATAATTAAACGTAAATTTTCAAAGAAACCAAAAAAAGGAAAACTTTTGCCTCAAGATCAGATATTCTGATGCGTTTATCACCATCTTACCCAATCACCCTCAAGAAAGGAGTACCGATAAAACTAGAGGGACAAGAGGAACAAAAAATTAAAATAAAAACTCGAATCCTTCTTATCTTCGATCACCACTCAATGAAGCATCCCTTCGCCGAGGAAGAAAATTGGCACGCCAAAACAGAGTAACCCTTCCGAGCAAAGCTATGAGCAAAAAATTAAAAGAATTACATAAATCTCGTTCTTCCAAAACAAACAAGAAATAGGACGAAGAACAAGTCTGCTATCTGAACAATTCGAGGTTAAAGTTTTTTCAATCTCCGGCCGCATTTCATTGATAAAAGAAAAACAAGGCCCAGCTGATTTTACCACGGCAGCGAAGAAGTCTCGCTTTTAAATTAATTAACTAAATAAAATCGCTCCTTTCTGCATGATTATGATTTTTTTTTTTTTGGCATTAATGTAAAAATAATTTCTTTTATCAATAATTTTCAATTCTTTTAAAATCGGACCGGTCAATGAACCGGAAGAAGGAGGGATTAGAGGTTTGATGGTTCGATCGGGGTCGAACCGGATGACGTAATAAATATTTATTATATTTAAATATTATAATAATGACACAACTATTTATAAATATATAGCAAAATTGAAGAAAATTATAATACTTTTACTTATCTAATAGAGAAATGCTAGTCAAATAAATTCAAACATTTAAATCTAAATGATATAAACTATATTACCATAGATAATACTAAACCCAATAGTTTCTAAAAGCAGAATCACATCTATTTTCGCTCCAGAAACATAATAGATCTGTAAGATCAAACAAGATCCATATATGAATCAAATATAATAGCATTTGGTAATAATTAAACATGTAAAAATTTATGATTTAAGACTACATGGAAGGAAGGTACAATGGAAGATAGTTGCGAAGGATTTAATATTTTAATTTATTATGCTTCCACAATGTGCTGCACATTGTTCATGCTTTGGAGATTTATCCAATTATACCTTACAAACCAACTAATTTACTTTGCTCAAGCTTATACATGTGCTTATCCTTATGCAGGAAACAAAAAACCTAAAATAGATCAAGATGCTCCTTCAAGTATGATATCTAAATATGTAAAAAACTTTAAAAAATATTATTCAACTATAAAAAATAATTATTTCTATTATAATTTATATGATATATTTTTTACTCGAGTGGTTTGACAAACAAAAATGAATTCACATAAACTTTATAATATATATAATGAAAAATATAAAAAATAAAATCCGAACCGGCTTTCAAATTGGTTCACGGTTGGACCGGACTGCGGTGCAGTCCGGTTTTTAAAGCATTTATAATTTTAAGTGTTTCAAAAATTGAATGTCTCGGCGGTCCGACCGGTTCAAATGTTAATATATGACTCCATGCCCCTTCATGCATATCATTTTCTCTTAGGACAACTCTTAATTGAAAAATCCATTTTCTACTACAAAATACAGTAAAATTAAAAAAAAATATATAATAATTCATCTCTAATTGAACTCTATTTTTTCTACTCTTCCGCACGATTTTCATCTCACTACAAAGGACCTGTCTTTTTCTTCTTTCACGCGCTTTTTCTGCAAATCCTGTAAGTCTTTTTTTTTGCATAGGTGAACAGTGTGACGCCTATAGTGGCATCGCAATACTTACTCCTGGAGATTAGCAGACATTTTCATGTTCGATTAGATCATTTCGTAGACGATATACACTTGTTACGGTTCGATTGTGGATGGTCTTAAAATTGCATTGAAAGAGGCCAAACCGGCTAGTGAATCAGTGAACCGGTTGTGATTTCAATAAAATACTTAGTTCTTATCCATCACCATTTTGTTCAATTAAATAATCAAGGCTTCATTTGGGACGACTTGTTTATTGATTCTTAAAATAGAGTTTTAGTACAAAAATTAAAATATATGTACTAAAACGCTATTTTAAGAAGCAATAAATAAAAAAGTCATCCCAAATAAAGCTTAAATTAATAATTTAGATTAAATAAAATTATTTATATTTACAACAAACTCGAAACCCCCTAACTTCTGGATGTTTTTAATTTGTGAGAACTTTTATATGTCCTAAATAAAGTATGAATTTCAATTGTAGCTATTGGAATAACGTCACGTCCAACTATTTTTCCATACTTCATATTATGTAAAGCCTTTATAACTTCGGTTTTACTAATACATCGATAAATGTATAAATCCTTATTTTCATTTAGGGTGCTAAGGTCACTAAAGTCAATTGTATTTTTACATTCTTAATTAAAATGTTTAGCAAAATATCTCATCCACCTTTGTTGAATATCTTCTAAGAAAAGTACTTTTTATCTTCATCTTTAGTACAATTCACTTAAATAAATCCTTACTACTCTCATCTCTTTATTTGGCTAACTTATACATATATTTTTCTCCCTAAGTATCTAATATAATATATAAATCATTAAATGCTAAGATTTTTACATCGCATGTTGCTTTCTTAGATTCCTTCTATGCCTCTTTATATCTTTTCCAAATATCAAAATTTTAACATCTAAACCCTTTTTTATGAGAAATCTTCTTATTTTTCATATTTTCTTGCACATTTGGATTCCATCACCAACTATTTTAATTATTAGAATCTTTTTCTTTTGATATTACAAGCACATCTTTTGCAATATTTTTAATATCACAAGCCACCTTTTCCCGCATAACATTAGCATCACCGTGTATAGATAAAATCTTAAGATATAAAATGTTAATCTCAAAAGTATTTTTGTTAATATTCATTAAATACACCTATCTAATCTTAGAATATCATTTTACTTAGAATTTGACTGCAATTTGATAATCTTAGAATTTTTAGGAAGTTTCTAAACTTCTCTGACCTAGAATTTAGAAAATTTTCCTAACCTAACCTAGTGTTTGGATGAAGTTGAAATCAATGATATTCTAACCCTTATACCTATCCCTAACCTACACAAACATATCAAGGAAAGATACCTTATGGATTCATAAATATGAATTTTTAAATTTCGAGGTCATTATTTGACCCATCAACTTAAAAATTCAAATTAGGCTAAAGGAGAGCCCAAATTAGTCCATGAAAAGTCAAAGATTTATAAAATATCCCCAATTTCCTATGGCTTAAATTTGGTCTCCAACTATGCATATTTAGGTTTAATTAAATCAATTAATTGTCACCATATAAAGGCTAACTAACTAATTCTAGACTTCATTAAGTCATGCAACCTATACCATTAAAAAGTAGACATCGCATTGAATCCATAAAAGTATTACATTCCTTATTTGGTCCAATGGATGTTTAGATATATATATTTTTTAAGGATCCGTCCATTTAAAAATGAAATTTAATACATATTTAGGCTAATCACAGTTGATAGAACCTAATTCGGCATTTAAACCATGTGGACTAGAACTACCAACTCAAGCATAATGTTAGTCGTTCAATCTGTGATTAAATAGCTAAGATTCAAGGAGGCTAAAACTATGAGGAAGGGCCATACAATGAGATCAGAGCAGCAAGATTAAATATAGAGTAATGAATAGCTTTGATTTCATTTTCTACCTCTCACATGTGATTTAAACAATATATTTGATATTGTCAAATTATGGCATTCAACTTCACCAAATCACACCAAAATGATCCAGTCCAACGACTAAATTGCAACGAATTATCTATTATCTTCATATATTCCCAAATCTCTAAAACCTACTATATGGGATCACAATATACGAAAATTACCCATTTTCGACAATAATTTTTGGCGGTTTGTAAATTTTCTATCAATTCTTAAATCGTTGGAATAAACCTCATAGGAAATGCAAACCGGTGGCAATATTTTTTGGCAATTTTTTGGTGGCTCAAACAGCTAGAAATTAATGAACCCAAAACTGTAGGTAAACCGCAAAAAAAATTCTGATAAAAAACTGTCCGCGACCACCGGTTTATTCCTAGTGCTATAAACCATCAATATTGTTGGCGGCTAACCTGCGGTTATTATCAGTGACAAAACAAAAAACTGACAGCAACTTGATGCCATCCGGTATCAAAGTTTCTGGTGGCTGAACCGCTGATTAATAGCCTCCCACCATCCCAACATATTTTGATAATTACCTGCGCGCAGTTCAAATAATATATAAAACCCTTTTGGCCATATACTCAGGCAATTCAAAATATAATATATAAAATGCATTAACATCCACAATCCACAATCAATAAAATGGTTCTTCAATCAAATAACAATGCATATGATATAAATAAAGTGCATATGTTCTAAATAACAATACATATATATATTCTATAATCAACATAATATATGAAGTCTATAATGCATATGTTCCAAATACACAAAATAGTTCTTCAAACAAATAATAATAACACTAATAATCTTCTATGTCCTCGATGAAGAGCTTGTCGAACTATTCACATCCTCTAATTGTATTTTAACATTATGTGTTATAGTTGACATATCATCAATTTCAATAGAACTATAATCTAACATCTCACCCTCTTTATAGGAAGTAGCTTTGATGTATTGTTAGTTAATTATCATCCGTGCTTTGGTTTTTATGACAGCTAGTCAATCTTGCTTATCTCTGCAGCTACTTAACTATTTACTGAAATAAATTTAAACAGTTTGACTTGCTAGCACAAATGGATCAAACTACTTGTATTTTCTACTATATTTTACTTCTATTAAAGCATATGCAGGATGAACTCTTATATCTTTATTCGGTATTAGATCATACCATTGATAGTTGAATAAACATATAAGATTCTCATCTTCTCCTGAGCACTATAGCTCAAGAACCTCATTTACAATGCCGTAACAATTACACTCATCTTCATCATGAATATTTCCTCTAACCCAAACTCCACTTTATTAAGTTTTTTTCTTCCTTCACTCCATAACTTGGAATAAAATCTGAACCTATTAATTATATATATTGGTCAGGTATTTACTTTTTGCATTGAGCCCCATGCTAGTGCTTGCAGCTTTTTATTAAAAATTTAGTTAGAGGGGTTATATACCTAACAAAGTTTTAAAATGTTAGGGCTTTTAATATTAAATAAGATATAAATCAATAAAAAGTTTAAAATTTTAGGGCTCACGTAAGATCTAAACTAAGCTGAGAATTCATTTGCAACAAGTTGCTCAACATCTGCAGTATCTGTTAGAGATAAATTGCTTATAAAATACTTTGTGACAAATCATCTAAGTAAAACTTCAGTATTAAACATTAACATGATTACTTTTGCACATTATGAAAACTTACTCTAAGATTGGTTAGACATCCTAACAGCTCAATAACACATATAAAGTCATTGTTTTGATTTTTAAATTATTGAAGAATCTTTCAACACATTTATCACTGGGCTTTCTAGGTCTTTTAAAGACTAATAGTGCAGATTGCATTTGTTTTTCGATATCGAATTCTATTTTATGACCAATCTTTATTCTTGTACTCGTCACATGAGGCTTGAAGTAGTATGAGCAGAAGTTAGTGGTTTCTTAAGACAAATATGCTTCATATATCGATTATTTTGATTGTACTTTATTCTTAACATATTTGTCAACTTATTTAAATATATATTAGTCTGTTAGAATTATTAGTTACAATTAGAAATATTTAAGACAACATATTAAAAACATGTTTCACCACTTTAAAGGGTACATCCGATATTGCATAGGTCTACCAAATCTAACCTCATAAGGTAAATAGAGTAGAAGATATTTTATAAAATCAAAGAATCTCAGGAGAAATTTTTTTCTAGCTTAGATAGGATGATTGGTATATTCTCATCACTCCTCCATAAACCATTTTCACTTAGTTTAGATAAATATAGGTCTTAGAAGAAAATGCTAAGCTCTGTCAATGGATTCGTTATACAATCTAGTAACAGAAAAATTATAATTGGAAGGAGAACCACCATAATTAAGTAATAATCATTACTTTTTAGTCCAAATAATATTACAGATTTAAGGTATACACATCGATTTAAGTTTGATCCATAACCATCAGACATTTTTAAATCTTAAAACCATTCAATATGATCTTTTTTGTTTTAACACGAAAGAATAAGGTTCTTTGGGCTTCATTATTTTGTCGTCATTAGTTGTTACTAAATCTAGATTTCTTTGTTGGCAATATCCTTTAATGTTAATTCTATTTTCATAATATTCTTACTCTTGCCTTTAACATATATAATTATATTAAAAATGATATTGAGAAAGTTCTTCTCAATATGTATAAAATTCAGATTATGTCTTATCAAATTCATGCTCCAATATGATAATGTCTAAAAAATATTTGTTTTTTATAATCTGTTTATGTTGAACACCTTATCCTAAAAATTTACACTCTAATAATGTTAGGAAATCAATAATTGATGAAATGCCAAAAATTCTTTGTAGTACATCAGCATCACTTAATCTGGTTGGAGGATGTGATCACTCAACTTTATTTCTAACAAATGCAACCTTATTTCTCCTAAACAGATGATCAGTAGGTAAGAACATACGATGACAATCAAACCAATTATATTTTTCTATGTTTTAGTGTGAATGTTTAATATTCTCCAAGCAATAAGGGTAAGCTAATTTTTCTATTGTGCTCCAGCCCAATAATATGCCATATACTGGAAAATTGGCAATGGTCTGGAGCAATGCAGCTCTAAAGAGAATTTTTATTTAGTAAGATATCATATATAAGAATATTTTCTTTCCATAAGAATTTAAGATCATCAATTAATGGTTGAAAAAATATTGTTTTTTTATTTTGGATTATGTGGGCTAGGTATTGTAAGTGTTAAGAATATTTACGTGATGATCATGCACATCTCTGGTGAAAGATTGTATAGTGTTAGTATAACTATCCAACAAAAATATAATGAAGCTTAATGATTATATAGAGTAAAATGATCATCAAATAGTCCTAATCTTATATTATATGGCTTAGCAACAAATGAATCATGTATTTGATCAAAATATTTTCACACTTCAACATCTGATGGATGAGAAAAAATATCACTATATATTAATTTTTCGTTATGCCATCGTATATGACCTACTGAACTTATTAATGTGTAGAGCCGCTGAAGCCTTAGAATAATCAGTAAATAAAATAAACTGGAATATGAAATATCTTCCTTTTGACGACATTATTTTCTCAAGTTTAGTTTAAACTGAGGTGCATTGCAAGTGAAACAATAAACTTATTTTATATCATCCTTGTTGTATATCATACATCCATTTATGCAATAATGAATTTTTATAATAGTGAGACCCAACTTGGATACTAATTTCTTTATTCGACATAAATCTATGGAGATTAAACTATCCACTAAATTTGTTTCCTTGAGAAGATCAATAATGTCATTAAAACAGTCATGATGAATATTATATTCAGTTTTGATACTTAGCATCTTAACGACAACTAATAATTTTGAATGAATTATGCAACCATCCCAAATTATTTTTTGAACAACATATAATAATTCAAAGTATTTTTTAGTTTCTGGGTTTGGTGGCTCTTCTATGCTAGCCCTTAAATTAGGACCTGTTACATCTAAAATAAATTCTTCATATGGTCTACTCATTTGATATTCATCAATTATTTCAAATGTTGTGGATGGGCCGACATTAGTAATTATATGCATCTCCTACTTGCCATGTGAGGTCCAAATCCAATATCTTAGAATAAATCCCCACAATATAAATCAACCTTTATATCATCGAGCTTAAGGAATGCTTAATTTCTGTGCTTTGAGGATATACATCTAAATATTCTATCAGACTTATACGAAGGTAGTTGAGATACGACTTGAATAAAAGTCTCAACTCCCTCTATAAATTTATCAGTCAATCATCTTCGACATGATAATAATTTGTTATACATCTAATATATATCTTCTTAGATAGTTATTTAGATGTAAAAGCAAACATTCCCTATATAATTATGAAAAGAGTTATTAGAAAGATGCAACCTTAAACCTCATTTAAATCTAATAAAGATATATCATTTCTAATATTTTATAGCCAAGTCTTTTTAGGTATACCTCTACCTTTCTTAGTATAAGTCAAATCCAATACCTCTACTTTCCTAATCAAGTCATCGTAAGGCTACCATTCTAAGCGACTAAGCCATCTAAGGTGACTTATCTTTGCAAAACTTTATTTAGTATTATGCTTCTTTTTAATGGCCAATATTTGGCACCATAAAGCATTACAGGTCTCACTGCCATCTTATAGAATTTTTCCTTAAATTTGAGGGGGTCTTTTCCATCACACAACAAGCCCAATGCATTCCTCCACTTCAATCAACCAACCAACTTGAATTATTTTGATAATATCCCCATCAATTTCACCTTCACTTTGAGTAATAGATCTTATATATCCAAAATGTGTACTCTTATGAATGACCTGATCATCCAAAGTTACAGTCCTCTCACTAAGTGCATTACTACTAAAATTATACTCCATATATTCAGTTTTAGATCTACTCAAGAGAAACCCTTCAAACTTTAAGGTTGACCTCCATAATTCAAGTTTGCCTTCAACTCCCTCACTAGTCTTCTCAACAAAAAGAATATCATCAGAAAAAAGTATAAACCAAGGTACATCCTCTTTCAAATGTCTATTGAGAACATCCATGACTAAAGAAAAAAGATATAGGCTTAAGGCTTTCTCAAAATCAACCTTTAGACTCAAAGGTTGACCTCCATAATTCAAGTTTACCTCTAACTCCCTCTCTAATCTTATCAACAATAAGAATATCAAAAACAAAAAGTAT
The DNA here is from genome assembly GCF_001605985.2 of Dendrobium catenatum. Lineage (NCBI taxonomy): Eukaryota > Viridiplantae > Streptophyta > Magnoliopsida > Asparagales > Orchidaceae > Dendrobium > Dendrobium catenatum. The sequence goes on along the minus strand of NW_021319541.1, from coordinate 72,975 downwards.
AAATTAATCAAGGTACATCCTCTTGCAAATGTCTAATAGAAAATTTATGACAAAAGCAAAAAAAATTAAGGAGATGAATGGAGATCACCTTCGTCTAGGGCTAGAAAACGCGAGTGAGGGCGTGGGGGGTCTGGACAAAATAAATTGGGCCAAGATAAGAAATGAGGAAGAAGGGAGGGGGTTTAATTTTAGGGCCCTTTTTGGCAATTTTCTGGTTGTTTTCACCGCCCAAAACTTTTTTAACTTAAAAATAGTGGGTAAACTACCAGAAATAGCTATCACAAAAAGAGAATACTGGCAGTATTTTTGGCAGTCAAATAACTGTCAAAAGTTATGACGATTTCTTGTTTAGTAACGACAGTAGAACTGAGAGCCAGAAATACCACCGATATTTGGTGAATTTCATATAGTGTTAGTGAATACCTCAATGTAGATTTAATAAGTGGGGTTTTTATCCAGTCATGCTTGTTTAATGTTTACGAACAAATTTCCTTTTGACCATAAATACTAAGAAGGATCATACTAAGAATTCAATTTTTGGCAGAGCTCGCTCTGGATTACTCCTAAGGGCCTCAGTGGGGCTGGGGAATAGAGGTGATCCATTACTCTCTCACTGGGGAAGCTTATGAAAGTGAGAATTTGAACTCATTCCCACTGGAAATAAGGGTATTTATAAAATTTTGGAATTTAATTTGGCTAAAACTTTTGCAATTATTGATCATACTAGGCTATTAGGCTAGGGTATGATTATCCAATAGATTTCATATAGGTGTTAGGGAGGAATTGAAGTTTTGGGGTGATCTATTTTTATTAGATGGATGAGATCAAATTCAGATGGCTTAATTTCTAGAGGATTTTAGCCACCTCAGATTAGCCTAAGGGATGGGTTAAGCTCGGTTAACTGCAAACAATTCTAGGGTAGGCTTAGGGTCATATGAGTAGGCTTGGGTTAGGTTAGGTGAGCTTGAATTGAAATTTTGCCTATTTGAGCTATCATGGGTTATCTCAATTTGGTTACCCAAGTCAAACTAAGACTTGGGATAGCTAGGAAAGTTAACCTAGGATCTTAGGATGCTAAGCCTAAAAATTGAGCTCATGGAATTGAGTGGTTTAGGTTCTATTTATTTTATGAGAAAAATGGGTCAAATGTGCCAATCAAGGTTGAATTGTTCAAAGCATGAAATGCGTTTATTGCATGAAAGAACCCTTTAGGTCTTTTTAGTAAACCATGATGAATTTGGTCAACCATGGCAAATCATGGGTTCAAATGGGTTTATTCATGCTTAATGGTGTGTTTGGAAGTTCTAGACACCATAATAAACACTAAATATTATATCTAGTATGCTAGTAGTCCAATAAAGCAATCATGTAATTATACCTCTAAATTTCTTCTAATCAATAGATTTTCCCTTTGAGTCTTTATCCAACTGAACTAAGAAACTCATTGGTGTAGCTACTGATTTAGCATTGTCCAGTTCATACTTTTTGAAAATGTCTTTAATATACTTTGACTGACTGAGGAATGCTCCCTCCTTAATTTTTTTAATGCTAAAACCAAAAAAATAACTTATATATCCCATAAAACTCATCTCAAATTCTCTACTTGTTATTTTAAAAAAACCATCACAAAAATTTTTATTTATTGATCCAAAAATGATATCATTAACATATATATGAACAATGAGTATATCGTCTCCAAAATTCTTCAAAAAAAGAGTGATATCCACTCTTCTTTTTACAGAAGATCTCTCTAATAGAAAAGTATTTAACCTCACAGACCAAGCTCTACGTGCTTGTTTCTATCCATATAAAGCCTTCCTCAATTTATATACATGATTAGGAAATTTTTAATTTTCAAAGCCTGAAGGTTACTTAATATAAACATCCTATTATATCACCCCATTCAAAAAGGTACTCTTAATATTCATTTTAAACAGTTTAAAACCTTTAAAATAGGCAAAGACTAACAAAACTGTAATTGCTTCAAGTTTAGCTACAGGGGCAAAAGTCTCTTCAAAATCAATGACTTCAATTTGATTAAACTCTTTAGCCACCAATCTAGCCTTATTTCTAATCAAAACTTCTAAATCATTTATTTTATTTTTAAACACCCACTTAGTTCCAACTACACTTTGATTCATTAGCCTTTCAATAAATTCACAAATATCATTCCTTATAAATTGATTCAACTCCTCTTGCATAGCTAAAATCCCAAATTCATCCGAAAGTGACTACATAACATTTGTGGGTTCAATCAAAGAAATAAAGGAAAAATAGTTAACCTCTTTGCTAATTTCATACCTAGTCCTAACACCCTCACTAGGTTAACCTAAAATTAATTCTTTACTGTGATTTTTAGAAAATTTTAATTCTCTAGCCAAAGGATTTTCTTTCTCTAGATTTTCTTCCGAATTTATCTTTTTAATCCTTTGGGAGTTATTTTCTCTATGATCCTCTTCCAAACTTGGCTCTACAAAAATATTAGATTCATCAAATATAACATGTGTGATCTCCTGCACTATTAAAGTTCTTTTATTAAACACTCTATATGATTTTTCAATACTAGAGTACCAAAAAAAATTTCTCTATCTGATTTAGATCAATTTTTTCTAAAGGAGATTTTTCATTATTATGTATGAATATCTTACATCCAAAAATATGTAAATATAACAAATTAGGTGTTCTTCCGTTAAGAAGTTCATAGAATATTTTATTGAATTTTGATCTAATGTTCACCCTATTTAGAACATAATAAGTTGTATTAACTGCTTCAGCCAAAAAATATTTTGAAAGTGAATATTCTACTAATATGGCTCTAACGGCTTCAATTAATATTTTGTTCTTTCTTTTGACTACCCCATTCTGCTGAAGGGTCCTAGGTGCAGAAAAATTATGATCAATTTCATTTTTCTTATAAAATACTTTAATTTTTCATTTTCAAATTCACCTCCATGATCACTATAAATTGTTAAAATTTTACATCCACCTTTGGTTCGTCTGGACAAACACATGTTGGTTCGATTTAGGGGACGGTTTCAACAATCATTAAAATGATATATGTTTTGATCGTCCCAGGACGAACACGTGTTCGTCTGTATGATCAGACTAGTCAAAAGTCTGTACGAAAGGAAGCTTCGTAAGTCGTGTTGATTACAAAAAGTCATTTCATTCTGGTCATATTGGATCGTGTATACGAAATATTTTTGTACGGGATGATCGAGAATTTTCGCAAGGGATGAAAATTTTTCGTCTGGTACGAACATGTCATTTTCAATATATAGGCGGGCTTTTTAACTCAATATCACACGCTAAACATCACTTTCAACTCCTTTCTTACTCTAGATCACTTTCAAATGGCCAGTTCAAGGATGCGTCAAAAGGTCTTAGTCAAGAAGCCTCATAGGAATTCGTCCAAAAACTTTCTGTCCAAAGAAAATGAGGATTCTTTTCCTAGATTTACTTCTGCCAAAATCACTCCTTCTCGAATTCTAATTCAAGAAGATATTACCTTTAAGGTAATGCATTTATTTGCTTAGACTCAGTTTCAATTTATCCTTACTCTGGTCCACCTCTATAACAAAGAAACATTCCACTATTTTCTAGCCAATATGTCCTTCAATTCTGACCACTCTGTGATTCGCTCCTTTATTTTCAAACAGAAAGTTGAAATCACTAAATACGACTTAGGAGCTTTTCTAAATTTAAGGACTGAGGGGAGTAGAGCTCATACCTTAATCACCAATGATACATATAAATGGTATGAAATCAATAGGGTGATTAGAGGAAATGGTTTAACTGAACATGTGGCTAGGGTATTTGGTCTTGTCTGTAATGCTCGCATCATCCAGCACGTCCTTAGAACTTCAATCATTCCAAAACCTGGTGATAGAGTCAATATTACCCCACTTCTTTCCATG
>NW_021319541.1:60416-64123 GCF_001605985.2 Dendrobium catenatum | reverse complement strand
CTTCAAGGATCGCTCTGCTTCTTCTTCGTCTAGAGTTTCTCATCTGTGGAAGAGTCGGTAGAGGTAAGGAGTAAGCATCTGGTTGTTGGTTCTCTGCCAGCTTCAGGAGGAAGCAAAAGGAGATAGGTTTTCTGCCTTGCCGGGGTGGCAAAAAGAAGGTTCTTGTGAAGGCTTCTCCGCCTAGCCGTGGGGGCTAAAGGAGAGTCACATTTTTGTAGTGCAATACTTGGAGGGTGCCTCCAAGGAGTGGACGTAGGTCAAGTTGATCGAACCATGATAAATCTCTGTGTTCTTATTTTTCTTGCTTCCGCATTTTATTTTCCGCATTTATTTTTCTCATGGTGTGATTTTGGTTTATGTAATTTTTGTTCTTTGTGAAAAGAAAATTTTAAAATACCAATTCACCCCCCCTCTTGGTTAGCTTGGGACTAAGTTCATAAGGCTTAGCATCCCTAACGAACTTTTAGTGCCAACACTTAAAGGGTGTTAACAGACGACGCTACTCTACTGAAACATAGAGGGTGTATATAGACAATAGTACTCTACTGACAGTTAAAGGGTGTGAAAGGGTGACGGTTCTCTACCGCATCAAGGATTTTGGAAGTGAGATTTTATAAAGGCTTCTCCTCCTTGCTATGGGGGAAAAAGGAGATTCACTTTGGTAATAGTGTAATTCTTGAAGAGGGAGTCTTCAGGGTGTGGATGTAGGTCGTGTATGACTGAACCATTATAAATCTTAGTGTCTTTTAATTTTCATATTTATTTTTATAATTTAATTACTATGTTTAAAAAGCTTATTTTCAAATTAAAATCAAATTACTAAAAAATATTAAAAGGTTTTATATTTAAAAATATAAGAGAATTTTTAATTTACCAATTCACCCTCCTCTTGGTTAGCCTTGGAACAATAGCTTAGGTTTAACAACCTATACAGAATCAACAAGTGGTATCAGAGTTTTATTTCAAAACCATAAGTTTAGTCTACTTTTTGAAAATAAAATGAAATTAAAATACACCTGAAGGGTAGTCGATCACTAGACCTCCATTATTTGATAATATCCCTTTTAATTTTTGGAAAACACGTATGTCAACTTTTCTTCAATCACTTGATTATCACTTAAGAATTTTAGTTCAAGAAGGGAATACTAGGCTAACTAGACTTGTATATGGCATTAGAATTAAAATATCCTTTGCTGACTAGATTGTAGAAGAACATGACTTAGTACAGTTTAATGTTAAATGCTTAAACAATTTCTTTTGTGCACTTAAGTTAGAAGATTACACGTGGGTTTCCACTTGCAAAAGTGGAAAGGATATTTGGGATAGACTTTGTGTTACGTATGAAGGGACTAATGAAGTAAAGCAACAGATTAAATATCTTATTACATGACTATGAATTATTTCGCATAAAACCTAAAGAAACTATTTCTAACATGTATACAAGATTTACTCAAATAATCACTTCTTTGCATAAAATATATAGGGAACTAATGAATGCTAAAATGATTAATAAAATTCTTTTTTGTTTGCCTATTGCTTATGATGCTAAAATAACTACTATTATAGAGTTTAAGAATTTAAATGTTTACTCTATTAATAATTTTCTTGGATCACTAATTGCTTACGAATAACGAGTGAGTCAAAGGAAGATTGATGCAGGAGAACAACAAAAGGAGAAAAATATAGTACTGAAGGTGGATAACTTAGATAGTGATAAGTCATAACCTGAGGATGAGAATGATATTGCCTTGATGACAAGGCAATTCAGAAGTTTTCTTAAAAGAAGCAATGAGATGATAGCAGTGAAATAAAAGTAAGTTCTACAAAAATGGTAAAGTTTATAATGATGTTATTTGCTGCGAATGCAGGAAACCTAGACATGTAAAATTAGAGTGCCCCAATCTCAAATCCACTCCTAGCAAGGAGAAGGTGGAGGAAAAAGTAAATGTAAGAAAGGGCAAGAAGAGGTTTCAAAGAGCTTTTTGGGTGGACTCGGCTTCAGATTCGTCAAAAATAAAAAAGGAGGAAGTAACCAACTTGGATTTAATTGTTGATAATCTTGATCAGTTATATCAAGAAGAGGTATGTGACTTAACCTATGCTAAATTACTTGAAGGTTCTGAAAGAATACATACAATATATAAAAAACTTAAGAAAATGCATGCTAGATTAAACTTAGAATTGCAAGAATTACAAAAAGGGCATGAAATCCTTAGGAAATATCACGCACTAATAGATAATAACCACATGAGCTTACTTGATGAATTCGACAATTTGAATAAATAGAATGATCTTTCAAAATCATCCTATGCTAAATTGGAAAAAGAATTTAAAGATTTTAAGGATGAATATGAGAATAGAGAACACTATCTGAAATATTATAACACTGTGTTAGAAGATGAAAATTCATTTCTTAGAGTGACAGTAAAATCTCTTGAGGAAAATAGGATACCCCAAACACTTGAAGATTTTACTAATCCTATTTTGAAGTCAAAAATTTTAAAACCTAGGAAGAGACAAATTTATTATAGAAGATTAAAAAACCTATTTCCTGGAGTTTAGTACTTTACTTGTGGGATGGTTATACATATTTAACTCTCTTGTACTTTAGATAAAAAACTCATTTAATGAGAGACCTAAGATGCATAAACCAAGTCATATCATATATGCATCTAGTTTTATTTTGCCAAAAAGAGCACCCAAACTTATTTGGGTTCCCTAGACTAATGTTTGATTATTTTGCAGGTACAGTCTCATATAAGACATCATGAGAGTATTTGGTATCTAGATAGATATTGTTCAAAGCAAATGACTGGAGACACTACATAATTCATATCACTGAAAGCCAGGAATTGAGGCAAGGTTACACTAGGAAATAATACCACTAGAAAAGTGGTTGGCATAGGTATGTTCAGAAACTTACAAAAATTTTTCATAGAGAATATATTACTTGTTGAAGGCTTAAATTATAATTTATTAAGTATTAGTTAATTATGTGATAAAGGGTAAAACATTAAAGTTTTTCCCACTAGCTATATATTAAGCCAAAATGGAAATGTTGTGTATTACATTGAAATAGGGTAAATAATATTTATATGCTAAATTTAAATTATATTAAAACTCCTAATGCTTTTTGTTTAAAAATATTTTTTGATGAATCATGATTATGACATAGGAGACTTTGTCACGCTAGCATGAAAAATCTTAGGAAAATTACCCAAAAGAAATTGGTTAGAGGTATACCAAAATTAGACTTTATAAAGGATCAATTTTTTGATGCATATCAATTAAGAAAATAGGTGAAGTCCTCATTTCATTCCAATAAAGATCTTAGAAATAGCAAACCTTTGGAGATTATATATATAGATCTTTTTGGACCGGTTAGCACTGTATGTTTAGGAGGGAAGGTTACGAATTTGTGATAGTTGATGATTTCTCGAGATTCATAACAACAACAACAACAACATCAAGCCTTTATCCCACTACGTGGGGTCGGCTACATGAATCCTTTTTCTCCATTGTGTACTATTAAAAGTCAAATTCTCGTTTAAATCTTATAAAAAAAGGTCATTCCTAATATTTTCTAACCAAGTCTTTTTAGGTCTACCCCTACCTTTCTTAACATAAGTCAAATCTAATACCTCTACTCTCCTAACCGGGTCATCGCAAGGCCGCCGTTTTATATGACCAAACCATCTAAGGCGACT
>NW_021319541.1:57456-60316 GCF_001605985.2 Dendrobium catenatum | reverse complement strand
TTTACTAATACGTCGATAAAAATATAAATCTTTATTTTCATCTAGGGTGCTAAGGTCACTATAGTCAATCTTATTTTCACAATCTTCATTAAAAAGTTTAGCAAAATATCTCATCCATCTTTGTTGAATATCATCTTCTAAGAAAAGTATTTTTTGATCTTCATCTTTAATACACTTCACTTGAATTAAATCCTTACTACTCCTATCTCTTTGTTTGGCTAACTTATACATATATCTTTCTCCCTCTTTAGTATCTAATCTATTATATAAATCACTAAAAGCTAATGCCTTTGCATCGCATATTGCTTTCTTAGCATCCTTACGAGCCACTTTATATATTTCCCAATTATCAGAATTTTTAAAATTAAACCAATTTTTATAACAAAGCTTCTTATTTTTAATATTTTCTTGCACATTAGGATTCCACCACCAACTATTTTTACTATTTTTACTCAAGATTCATGTGAGTTAAATTTTTATTTCATAAGAATGAATCATTTGAGGAATTTAGAGATTTTTTGACTTGGATTCAAAGGAAACTAGGGTGTAAAATTTTAATAATTCAAAGTAATCACGAAGGTGAATTTGAAAATAAAAGATTTGAGGATTTTAATAAAAAATAAAGAATTGATCACAATTATTCTGCACCTAGAACCCCTCAGCATAATGTGATAGTTGAAAGAAAGAACATAACATTAATTGAAGTAGCTAGAGCCATATTGGCTGAATGTTCACTTCTTAAATGTTTTTGAGCTGAAGTGGTTAGTACTGCATGTTATGTTCTGAATAGGGTGAACATTAAATCAAAACTGAACAAAATAGCCTATGCTCTTCTTAAGGGTAGAACACCAAATTTATCATATTTGCATATTTTTTAATGTAAGGTGGTCATACATAATAATGGAAATTCTTCTTTACAAAAATTTGATCTAAAATCAAATGAACATATTTTTTTGGGATACTCTAGTGTTGGAAAATTGTATAGAGTATTTAACAAAATAACTTTGGTAGTTGAGGATACCACATATGTTGTATTTGATGAATCTAAAATTTTAAAAAAGCAAAGTTTGGAAGAGGATGATTTATAAATAACTCCTAAAGGATTGAGAAAATTAGTTTGGAAGAAAATTTAGAGATAGAAAACCCTTTGCCTTAAGATTTGAAATTTTCTAAAAACCACCATAAGGAATTAATTGTAGGTGAACCTAGTTAGGGCGTTCAGACTAGGCGTGGTATTAATAAAGAAGTCAATCATTCTACCTTTATTTCAATGATAAAATCCACTAATATAAATCAAGCACTTTCAAATGAATTTTGGATTTTGGAAATATAAGAAGAATTAAATTAGTTTGTAAGAAATGATGTATGGGAATTAATTATATGGCTAAAGGATCAAAGTATAGTTGAAACTAAGAGATTACTTAAAAATAAAATAAATGTCATAGGAGTTGTTGTTAGAAATAAGGCTAGATTGGTGGCTAAGGGGTATAATCAAATTAAAGAGATTGATTTTGAGAAAATTATTGTCCCTATAGCAAGACTTGAAGTAATTAGGGTTTTGTTAGCCTTTGCCTATTTTAGAGAATTTAAATTGTATCAAATGAATATTAAAAGTGTATTTTTGAATGGGGTGATACAAGAGGATGTTTATGTTGAACAACCTCCAGGTTTTGAAAATTTAAAATTCTCAAATCTTGTTTTTAAATTGAAAAAGGCATTATACGAATTGAAACAGGCACCTAGGGCTTGGTATGAGAGGTTAAGAATTTTCCTACTAGAGAGATCTTTTGAAAAAGGAAGTATGGATACCCCTTTCTTTTTGAAGAAATTGGGATACGATATACTCATTGTTCAAATTTATGTTGATGATATTATTTTTGGATCTAAAACTAAAAATCTTTGTGATGATTTTTCTAAAATAATGAGTAGTGAATTTGAGATGAGACTAAAGGGAGATCTTAGTTATTTTCTTGGTTTTAGCATTAAGCAAATTGAGGAGGAAACATTTATTAGTTAGGCAAATTATGTTAAGGACATCCTCAAGAAGTATGAAATGGATAATGCTAAACTAGTTAGTGTTAAGATAGTTGTTATTTGCATGATTTACATTTTTGCAACTTATGTAGTTTTGATGATTCCAAACATTATTGTTAAAAGTGTAGTTCTCTCCTAACAATTTTTAGAAGAATTGTATTTGCTCTTGTGTGTACTAACATTTCAGGAAAAATAAACTCCAGACTACGAAGACTTCAAATTAAATTCAGCATGAGATACTTTGTAAAATTTAAAGCTTGTACTTTTCTTAGAAATCAAATTAAAAGGGAGTGATTGTAATTTGAGTGAATAAAAACATACACACACATATAAGGAGATCATATAAAATTTATACTGATCGTACGGGATGATATCAATTCGTACTGGACGATCAGACAGTTATCTCCTCTGAGCACATGAAACGAATAGGAACTTGCTTTAAAATTTTTCTAAGTCCTATTCGTCTAGGACGAATTTATAATCATCCAGGACGATTGGTTCTCTGTAAAATTTTCGTCCAGAAAAATTAAATTATCGTCAATGGCGATTGGTTCTCTGGAAAATTTTTGTCCAGACGAAATTAATAATCGTCCAGGACAATCGGGTCTCTGGAAAATTTTCATCTAGATGAAATTAAAATATCGTCAATGCCGATTGGTCGTCTGGAAAATTTTCGTCCAAACAAAATAAATAATCGTCCAGGATGATCAGTCCTTTGTAAAAATTTCGTCCAGACGAACATATTCTCGTCCAAACGATTAACCGACTTAGAACAGTTTTCAGCAGTTTCTAGAACCGACCTTGTAATAACCGTTCGTACCGGACG
>NW_021319541.1:54748-57338 GCF_001605985.2 Dendrobium catenatum | reverse complement strand
AGAAAAACTTAAAAGAAAAATTTTCATTTCGGTTCAACTTATTTCAAAGGGGACTTAAAATTTTTAAAGTACCAATTCACCCCCCCTCCCTCTTGGTAGCCTTGGGGCATTCACTTAGGTTTAACAACCTAATTACTAGACTCAACAGTTAGTACACCTATGAGTTCCTCAGTTTAGTCGGATAAGGACCCAAAAGGAAAATCTATTAATTAAAAAACTTTTAGAGGAATTATTGGATCTTTACTGTATTTGATAGCTAGCAGACCATATATTATGTTTAGTATTTGTTTGTGTGTAAGATTTTAATTAGATCCAAAAGAATAATATTTGACAGCAGTAAAAAGAATTTGAAGATATCTCTTGGGAACTTAGAACTTAGGGATTTAGTATCCTAAGTACAAGTCTTCATTTGAAATTATTAGATATTCAGATTCAGACTTTGTTGGTTGTAGGGTTGATCAAAAGAGTAGATCTGAAACTTTTTAATTTATAAGAAATTCTTTAGTTTCTTGGTCCAGTAGAAAATAGAATTTCGTAACCCTATCTACTACTGAAGCTGAATACATTTTCTTAGGAAGTTCTGTGGCACAAGTTCTTTTGTTGATATAATAGTTAATTAATTTAGGATTTATAATAAACATAATTCTAATTAATTTTGATAACACTAATGTCATTTGCATTTCAAAAAATTATATTCAAATTTCTAGAACTAAATATATATACATAAGATATTATTTCATTAGGGATCATGTATCCAGAGGAGAAATTGAATTGAACCATATTTCATCTGAAAATTAACTTGCAGACATTTTTATAAAACTACTAGCCTTTAATACTTTTAGCACATTAAGAATAAAGCTAGGTGTGATCGATCTTAATACTTAGATAAATCTTCTACAAACTTGATATGTTTCCATATGTATATTCTATTTTTGGTTGTTAATATTTTGTTTGTGTGCGTATTTTTCATTTTTAGTTTTTATTTTTTATGTTTTGTTTGATTTGAACATGTATCACAAATCAAAAGTTCTATTTTTGATCTTTCGTGCTAAATTTTCAAAGTATGAATTCTATATTGCGGATCAATGGTTTATGATTTTGATGATAGCAAACATTCTTATTTCTCTACGACTGCCTTATGTACTTACATTTCAGGTTCACACGATTGGAATGCAATTTGGAATCAGCTCAAGATTGGGTAGACTTGGTCTGAGTCAGTTTGTACCCTTTTTCCTTTCTTGAGTCTATTGTATTTGTTGTGGCTCCTGATGCTTTGTAATATTTTCTGACTGTTCTCTAGAGTATACTATTTTTGGTAACATCATCCTAGATGATATTTATATCAGCCAGGATGATCTTCTCAAAAGTAGAAACCCTAATTAGGGCATCCTCATTAAACCAGCCATCATTATGCAAAACACATAGTCCTGAAAGATTTTGTATCATCCAGGACGATAGGCTCAATTCAAAAAGAATCTGCCGCCATATCTATTTAGAATAACCTATTTTTAGACATCGTCTAGGTGGATCATCTAGGACTATAAAATATCGCCCAAGACGATCCAGGTCAATTTTTCAAAAATTTCTCTGAAATTTAAGGAAAGTAATTATGACTATATTTCACGATCAAATCGTCCTGGATGATCGCAAAATCGCCCAGGCTGATATGCTGAATGATTGGTCATCGGATAGATATTTTTCAAGGCGATGTTGAGTACGATATTCCATAATTTGTACTGATCTTCCATCATCCTGGATGATATGAATAAATTTCTTATGATCGTCTCAAATCGTCAGGGCTGATTGGGCTTAAATTGTACTGATCGTACAGGATGATATGCCTATCGTCCTGGATGATAATGTCGGTAACTTGCATTAATGAGCTCATTTTGTGAGCTTCTATTTAAGCTTTATCAAGGCACTTTTGTAAGTATCTTTGGCAGCCATTGTATCTTCGTTCCTGTGGGGGAAACTTGAAGAGAAAGTCTGAAAGGGAGTGAGGAATGGGTGAAGTCTGAGAGAGGGAGAAGATCCTGTGAGGGGGACTCAAGGGTATGTGGAGGGGGATTCCACATGGTTACTCTGGCAGTCTTGCACCTTAATACCGTCGGATTCAAGGCTTGTCTCGAGAGAAGTTCACCAAAGAAGATCTCTTTGGTGTTAAAGGACCCGGCGACTCCGCCGCACCGGGGAAGGTGGAAGAGATTTTGTAAGGGCTTCTCTGCCTAGCTGTGTGGGCTAAAGGAGAGACACTTATTTTAGTGCAATACTTGGAGGGTGCATCCAAGGAGTGGACGTAGGTCAAGGTTTGAACAAATCACTATAAATCTGGTGTGTTCTTTCTTATTATTTGCTTCCGCATTTGTTTTTTGCACTTATTTTATTTGTGGTGATTTTGGTTTATGAAATTTGTTGAGCTTTGCTTAAAGTTTTTAAAATACCAATTCCCCCCCCCCCCCCTCTTAGTTAGTCTTGGGCCAGTTCTATAGGGCTTAACATCCCTAACGAACTTTAAGTGGTATCAGAGCACTTTCTAGTGTCATCTGAGCACTTTCAAGTGGTATTAGAGCGGGATTCATAAAAACAAGTT
>NW_021319541.1:8610-53155 GCF_001605985.2 Dendrobium catenatum | reverse complement strand
AAGTTTTTTTATCCTTTTTAAAAGAACTTGAGTTTGGATTATCAAATTCTGAATTTCTAACCTTTTCTGGGCTATGCGTTGTCAATCCAATTCTACTAAGTTTTTGATTAAAACTAAGATGTAACTTTCTCATTTTAAGAATATTTGCTTTTTCACTAGATCAGGGAACATTTTTTTTTCTTTTGTTCATTTTGTTTTTTGTGCCTCCTCTCTTTTTGAAAATGTCAAAGGGGGAGAATGTAATGTTGAATTTGTATTCTTTTTTTTTTCAAAAAAATTAAAAACAACAAAAATATTTTTTATCTCCCCTATTTTTTAAAAGTGTTTATTCTAGTGAGGGGGAGATTAGGAGAAATTGCTTTTTTGAAAATTCAAATTGAATTATTTGCCATCATCAAAACGAGGGAGATTGTTGCGGATCAATGGTTTATTATTTTGATGATAGCAAATATTCTTATTTCTTTACGACAGCATTATGTACTGACATTTTAGGTTCACACAATCGGGCTGCAATTTGGAATCAGCTCAAGATTGGGTAGACTTGGTCTGAGTCAGTTTGTACCCTTTTTCATTTCTTGAGTCTATTATATTTGTTGTGGCTCCTGATGCTTTGTAACATATAGGAGTTTCTGACTGTTTCCTACAGTTTACTATTTTTGGTAACATCATCCTGGACGATATTTATATCGGCCGGGATGATCTGTTCAAAAGAAGAAACTCTAATTAGGGCATCCTCATTAAAGTAGCCATCATTATGCAAAACACATCGTCCTGGATGATTTTGTATCGGCCAGGACGATAGGCTCAATTAAGAAAGAATCTGCCGCCATATCTATTTAGAAATAAGCTATTTTTAGACATCGTCCAGGTGGATTGTCCAGGATTATAAAATATCATCCAGGAAGATCCAGGTCAATTTTTCTAAAATTTCTCTGAAATTTAAGGAAAGTAATTATGACTTGATTTCATGATTAAATCATCCTGGATGATTGCAAAATCGTCCAGGCCGATATGCTGGATGATTGGTCATCGGATAGCAATTTTTCAGGGCGATGTCGAGGACGATATTCCACAATTTGTACTGATTGTCTATATCATATTATCGTCCTGGACGATATGAATAAATTTCTTATGATCATTTCAAATCTTCCTGGCTGATTGGGCTTAAATTGTACTGATCGTACAGGACTATATGCCTATCATCCTGGATGATAATGTTGGCAAATTATATTAATGAGCTCATTTTGAGAGCTTCTATTTAAGCTTTGTTAAGGCACTTTTGTAAGTGTCTTTGGTAGCTATTGTAGCTTCGTTCTTATGGGGAAAACTTGAAGAGAAAACTTAAAAGGGAATGAAGAACGGGTGAAGTCTGAGAGAGGGAGAAGATCCTGTGAGGGGGTACTCAAGGGAGTGTGGAGGGGGATTCCACACGGTTGCTCCGGCAGGCTTGCACCTTAATACCATCAGATTCAAGGCTTGTCTCGAGGGAAGTTCACCTAAGAAGAAGATCTCTTTAGTGTCAAAGGACCCGGGGACTCCGCCATACCGTGGAAGGTGGAAGTGATTTTATAAGGGCTTCTCTGCCTAGTTGTGGGGGCTAAAGGAGAGACACTTATTTTAGTGCAATACTTGGAGGGTGCCTCCAAGGAGTGGACGTAGGTCAAGGTTTGACTGAACCACTATAAATCCATTATGTTCTTTCATATTATTTGCTTCCACATTTAATTTTAGCACTTATTTTATTTGTGATGATTTTGGTTTGTGAAATTTGTTGAGCTTTGCTTAAAGTTTTTAAAATACCAATTTACCCCCCCCCCCCTCTTGGTCTGTCTTGGTCCTGTTCTTTACGTTTTTCTTAGTCTTGGGCCAGTTCTATAAGGTTTAACATCCCTAACGAACTTTCATTCTATAGCATGTCAATCATTATTTTGGACTAAATTCATAAAATTTTAATTTTCTAACATAGATCATACTGTACGATACTGCTATCATCCCGTATGACATGTTTTCATTCATTTGTATGCATGTAGATGGTTATCTAGGTAGAATTAGTTATTATAACTGATCGTACGTATTAAATTGTATTTCGTCTGTATGAACCATATGTCATTCTCTGTCAGGGATGAACCTAACCTTCATTAAAATGATCTTAAATAACTAATCATCCCAGACAAACACATGTTCGTCTTTATGATCGTATGGTACAAAAGTATGTACGAAAGGATACCTCATAAATTATGTGTTTACAAAAAGTCATTTCATTTTGAACATTTTCGTTCGTCCATACAAATAGTTTTTGATCTCGTACGATCACAAGATCGTACGTACAAACTAATTTTCATACTATATGAATTATTTTTCTTTAAATAGGAGGGCTTTAGAATTCATTTTCATTTACTTCAACATCCTCCTTGAATTTTCTTCTAAATTTTGAAATGGCAAGTTGTAGGAAGCGTGGTAGAGTTTCTAAGGGTTCGTTATCCAGTGGTGGAGACAAAATTTTTTTGTCTAGAGAAAATAAGGATTTCTTCTATAGGTTTTTCGCTTTAAAAATCACTCCCTCTAGACTATTGATTAAGGATGATATCCACTTTCAAGTCTTGCCTCTTTTTGCTTCAACCTAGTTCGCCTTTATTTTGACTCTGATACATGCTTAACATAGGGAGACCTTTCACTACTTTTTAGTGAATATAAGTTTTAGCGAGGACGAGAGTAAGATAACTTCATTTGTGAGAAAATAACGGGTAGAAATAATTAAGGAAGATCTAGGAAACTTTCTCCATTTAAGGACTCATGGGACAAGAGCACACTTTCTAACTTCCAAATCTAACTATGTTGGTCTAAAATAAATAAGACTCTTAGAGGTGTCACTCAAGTTTCTCACTTGGCTAGAGTATATACTTTGAATCAAAATACTAGAGTCATCCATCATATCCCTAGAACTTCAATTATTCATAAGGCTGGTGATTGCATAAACATTACTCATCTTCTGTCCATAGTTACCTATTTCATCATGACTGGACAACCAAAAATGAAGCCCAACTCATTCTAGATTACATTCATAACCATTTTGAAATTGGGTTTGCTTCTCATAGGAAAAAGAAAAATATTGCTCTTGGACATCTAGTGACCTATATCATAGAAAATAAGTACAATATTATTCATCCTGATATTCTCTCTAAATTGCCAATTTTCTTCACTAATGCCTCTTTTTTATCTTTTATTTTTTGGAAGAATGATAATTTAAGTGAGGATACTGAGGGAGGAGGGGGAGCACCTGTACCTACTCAGGGACCAGACTTTCAGGATATGGTCTAGCATTTTGACCGATTTGAGAGTCATTTTGATCAATGTTTTGATCAAATTCAAACTCACTTAAACTAGCAGCATGCACAGTACCAGCAAGAGATGGGTTTGATCCTAGGTCAATTCGACTCAGTGAACATTAATATAGCTATGATGAATAGCTATTTCTCAGTCTTCAACCAACCTCCTCCTCCAGACCAGGGTCTTTTAGAGTTTTAGATATACTTCTTTGTAGTTGTTATTGGCAATCCTCTCCAGATGTGATGATTTTAGTGTTTATGTCTTTCTATTTTACTTATCTTTGTTTATATTTATGTTGATGTTGTGTTATTTTGATGTTATGAAAATTGATATCAAGGGCTTCAATATATATGATCTTTAGTTGATATCAATTAAAAATGTCTTGTTTTGATTAGTTGTTTTTGTTCGTTATTTGAAATGTGAGTTTGCCTATATGATAATTCTGTTTTAATTAATCTAAAAGTGTTATAAATTAACCTGCATTACAAAATTAATTTCATTATGAAATCTATTTTTTCAAAAATTTAAGTTAACTTATAACTCGATCAAGTTAAGGATATTAATCTCATATTCTTTTTAGGCAAACATAATTTGAATATTATTATTGTAATTTTGATGTGTTATTATTTTTTTATTTCTTTTTCAATATAATTATCTTTGTAATTAGAGAAATTTAATTTGTTAGATTATTGATTTTAAAAAAATCAATTTAAAAAAAAGGTATATAAAAAAGAAATGTACAATGTATACAAAAAATTGAAAGAATGTGTAATAGTTCGCAAAATGAAAAAAAAGTCACAAAATTAGCCCAAATAGAAAAAGATGCACAAAGTGTGCCACAAATATTTTAAAAGATGCTTAATGTCACCAATTAATATGTTCTTTCCTATATTGTTTAATCTTTATTTCAAATCAATCTAATTTTCAATTATCTTTTATTTTGAAAATTGAAATTACTAATCTTTTTTTCATCACTTTTGCAATAATTCTCCTTATCTAATTATCTAGAATGCTTCATGACCTTGATCAATTTTTCTTATTTAAGTTATGCTTTCATTTAAGTTTTTTTAATCTTTCTTTTTCA
This sequence comes from Dendrobium catenatum, assembly GCF_001605985.2. Taxonomy (NCBI): domain Eukaryota; kingdom Viridiplantae; phylum Streptophyta; class Magnoliopsida; order Asparagales; family Orchidaceae; genus Dendrobium; species Dendrobium catenatum. The sequence continues at coordinate 48,744 of NW_021319541.1, read as the reverse complement.
TCTAATGGTAATTAACATTGTTATTATAATTATATGACTAAGCATCATTAAAAAAATTAAAACTAGATAAAATCATCCGCTAAATAGACGACTTAGTGCTGACTCCGCACATCTCTTGCTAGCTCAACTAATTGATACGTTATCAAGTCGCCTCTTTAACAGACCACTTTTGTTTTTTTTTTAGTATTTTTTTTTTTTTTTTTTTTTTTTCTGTTTTTTTTTTTTTTTTTTTTTTTTGTGTAAAAAAACATTGTTGTGTTCTTTATGGAATTCCCCTATATTCACATGTTTATTCTTTTAGGGGAAGCTAAGGAGATATTTAGGATATACAAGTTTACTCAAATAATAATTATTTTACCATCATAAAAAAGGAGGAGATTATTGAGATAGTTACAATTTAGTTTTTCGATTGTTGATATTCTTGTAACATGTATGTTTTTTATGCTTTCAAATATTATTACTTTCATTATAATTTCTCCTTGCATATTTTTGAAGTGTTTTTTGGTTGTTTGTGTGTACTAACATTTCAAAGAAATTATACTCCAGATTATTGAAGACTTCAAATCAGATTAGTTTAGGGTTTATTGTAAATGAAGTTTGTATTTTTCATTTTATTGGGTCTGAGAGAGTGTGATTCTAATTTAGTAACTCTGCACACACACACACCGGGTGAGATTTTAAAATTTACAATTTTTAAACTGATTGTACTGTACAAACTCATTTCATACGGGACAATTTGTTTAGTAATTTCCCCTGCAAGCATTCAAACAAATATAAAGTAGAAAGTTTTTCTAAGTATGGATCATAGTATACGATATCCCATTCATATGTATGCCATCTAGTGTATAAATTAGATGGGTCCCTTTTCATTCTGACAAATTCAAAGTTTTTCTGAAAGGTTCATATCGAACAATATCATCATCATACGTATACCATCCAGTGTATGAGTTGGATGAGTCCCTTTTCGACCAGACAAACTTCAAAAATTTTTAACGGTTCATACCGTATGATGTCATCATCATACGTATACCATCCAATGTACGTGTTGGACGGGTCCCTTTTCATCCAGACAAACTTGAAAAAATTTTGAATGGTTCGTACCATACGATGTCATCATCATACGTATACCATCTAGTGTATGAGTTGGACAGGTCCCTTTTCGTCTAAACAAACTTGATAAATTTTTTGAACTGATCGTACCGTACGATGTCATCATCGTATGTACGCCATCTAGGGTATGTAATTTTGGGGCCCCTCTTCATCATAAAGAAGATGAAAAATTTTCTAACTGTTCATATAGTAAGAACTTGGTTCGTACTGGATGATCATTATGTACAAAATCTTTTCATACTAATTCACAACAAGTTCGGTCTCAATAGTTTTTGAACTATTCGTATATACAAACATACGGTTGTACATGTTTAAAATGGAAAATTTTAGTTTTCTTGATGGTTTTTCATGTCTTTCATATAAAAGGTCCTTTAAATTAACATGAAAAGTATTATTCTTAGTGATTTTTCAAGGGCAAAAGAAAGAGTGACTGTTTGAGAGTATTTGAGAGAGATTTCTTGTAAGTGGAGTGCGAAGGGTTCACAAGAAAACTCAAAGTTAAGGATCTCTTTTGTATTTGTGGCTTTCACTCTTCTTTTCTTCTTTCTAGTTGCTTGTGAAAAGATCTTTCAAGAAGATCTAGTACTCTACTGATACATGGAGGGTGTAAATAGATGACGGTACTCTGTCGACACTTGGAGGGTGTGAATAGATGATGATATTCTGCCAACTTGGAGGGTGTAAAAGGATGATGATACTCTACCAATATTAGGAGGGTGTAAAAGGATGATGATTCTCTGCCGACACTTGGAGAGTGTGAAAGGATAACGATTCTCTGCTGCACCGGGGATTGGTGGAAGAGAGGTTTTGTAAAGGCTTCTCCACCATGTTGTGGGGGAAAAAGGAGAGTCATTTTAGTAATAGTGCAACACCTGAAGAGGGAGTCTTCAGGGAGTGAATCTAGGTCGTGTTTGATCGAACTACTATAAATCTTTATGTATTTTAATTTCTGCATTTATTTTTTATAATTTAATTACTGTGGTTGAAAAGCTTGTTTTCAAGTTAAAATCAAATTGCTGAAAAAGAATAAAAGATTTTCTTAGGATACAAATCAACATCTTGTTCTTTCACTTCTCACCTACATCAATCTGTCTTTGAGTCACTCCTTGCTCGTAAGTAATTAGTTATCCAAGAAAATTATCAATAGAAAAACATTTAAATCTTTTGATTACATTATAGCATTGATCTTTGATCATAAGCAATAGGTAAACAATGAAGAATCTTATTAACTTTCTCAGCATTTGTTAGTTATTTACCTTTAGCATGAAATGAGGTGACTATTTATATGAAATATGTATATATATCAGGGATTGATTCATTTGGTTTCATGCGAAATAGTACAAAATCTTGTAGCAAAATGTTCAATCTAGATTATTTTATTTTATTAGACCCTTAAAATGTGATACAAAATCTATCCCAAATTATTTTCCCACTTTTATAGGTAAAGACAAGTATATAGTCTTCATATTTAAGTGTAAAAAAAACTATTCAAATATTTAGTATTTCATTAAGATAATTATTTTTCATCTATAGTCTAGTCAGGAAATGATGTTTCAGTTCTAACGCCATCTATAATTCTAGTTTGCCTAGTGTATCCTTCATGTACTAAAATTCACATGCAATTGTCAAGTGATTGAAGAAAAGTAGATATATATGTTTTTCAAATATTGAAAGGGATGTTATCAAATAATGGGGGTCTAGTGATGGAATACCCTTCAGGTGTATTACAATTTTCAAAAGTAGCCATGATCATTTTTAAAAAGTTGTCTAAACCTTAAATTTTTAAAGTAGGCTCTAATACCACTTGAAAGTCTATATAGATTGTTAGGCCTAAAGCAATTATCCCAATGCTAACCAAGATGGGGGTGAATTGATAATCTAAAAAAAAACCTCTTTGAAATTTTATAGAAATCATTTTATAATTTTAGCAAAATGAAAATTTTTATCAAACTAAAAACTTTTCAACCACAAAGATAAAACATGCAAAAAATAAAATGTGGTAAAATAAAAAATATAGAAATTTATAGTGGTTCAGTCCAATTAGACCTATATCCACTCCCTAAAGAATTCCTCTTCAGGCATTACACTATTACAAAAGTGACTCCCTTTTTTCTCCTATAATTAGGCAAAGAAGCCTTTATAAATCACCTCTCTTCCAGCAATCCCCGGTGAGATAGAGTACTATCATCCTTTTACACTCTCTAAGTGTCGGTAGAGAACAGTCATCCATTCATAACATCCTGGTGTCAGTAGAGAGCCATCATCCTTTCATACCCTCCTGGTGTTGGTAGAGAATCTTCATCCTTTCACACCCTCCTGGTTTTTCCAGAGAACTAGATCTTGTCCAAATATCTTCTCTTGAGCAACTTCAAATAAGTAAGGAAGAGATTCGATAAAACTTACAAAGAGAACCTTACCTTTGGGCAACCTTGTGAACCCTTCACAAATTCCATTTGCAAGATCTCTTTCACACTCTCAAACACTCTCCCAAAGAACTCTCACACTTACTCTCAAAAAAAAAAAAGAAGAAGCATCCATCTATAGTTAGTTTTTAGAACCTTATATATGGAAGACACAAAAAACCATCCAAAAAACTAAAAAATTTCAATTTGACCGTACATAATCATATAGTACAATCACAAATCATATGTAGAATCAGTATAAAATTTGTAAGTATAATCTTGCACAAACTAATTTTATACTTTGATTGACCTGTGTACAAATTGACATCATACTGTATGATTAGTTTAAATTTGAACAGATTTAACTAGTATAATTATCTACGAACCAACTTTATACACCAGAAGTTGTCTGTACAAAACCAATATCATATAGTATAATCTATTTTAATTGAATCATTCTTCATTAGGTATGAAAATGGTTGAGTCCATTTCATACTCTAGAAGTCGTCTGTACAATCCTAAGATCGTATAGTACGAACAATTCAAAACCTTTTTCCTGTTTGTATGAACAAAAAGATACGCAATCATTTCATACTCTGGACATCATCTATATAAATCTAAGATCGTACAGTCCAAACAATTCAGAAAAAATTATGAGTTCATCAGGACAAACTTGCATGTATCTATTTCTTACTTTGGACGTCATATGTTTGAAGGTAACTTCGTAAAGTATGAATAAGACTTAGAAAATTTTCCTAGAATGGTTCGATAAACTTCATTCTAGAGGGATGCTCAGGTTAAATCGTCCCATACGATCCAAAATTGTACATTATGATTAGTTCAAAAAATTTAGGTTTTTACACTCACCTAGTGTGTGTGTATGGCTATTTAATTACAATCACACTCTCTCAGACTTAAGAAAAATATAAAAAGAATAAACTTCAAATATAATAAATCCTATTCTAATATGTCTTGAAGTCTTTAACTGTTTGGAGTATGACTTCCCTAAAATGTTAGTACACACAAATAACAAAAGCAATATTTCCAATATATGTTAGGAGAAACACTAATAAATATAACAATATTTTGGAATCATTAAAAGCACACATGATATAAAAATATATTTATGACAACTAAGTTGTAATATTTATCATTGAAAAAGAATTTAAGGATAATTTCTATTTCTAATGAGATATGTAGAAAATAGTCAAGATACTAGTAAATAATGTATTTTGAACTAATAATAATGAATATCCTATGTTTTTTCCTAACTTGACTCCTCTACATTAGTTTTGAATTAGAACATAAGCATTATTAGATCTGTATCAATCATATAAAGGTTTATTTCCTTACTATAGTTTTTCTATCTATATAAACCCTTGAATACTAAATATTATATGTTTATGCATGCAAGCATTCCATTTCAATTTCCTATTTATTTTAATCTGCCTCCATTGAGGCAATGCATCACACTAGATGTTAAAATTTGTACATGTACACTACATAAATTAAATTAAGAATGGGACATATTAAGAATAATCATTCATACTTTAAAACATAATAGTTTACATGAGGAAGTAAAAACATTTTCATGTTCTTAGTCCAAAACTAAGGGTTTTGTTGGCCATGGAATTAAAATTTAGCAACATAACTTTTATTACTTACTCAAAAAGAAAGTACAAGAAGATAAGAAGAAAGAAAATCACCTAGAATGAGGAATCCCAAATAGATCTTTTAGATGGACTCTTCCCAAAGTGAATCTCCCCTTACAACTATGCTCTTTATGCTCATTTCCTCTCCAATTGATTATTTTCTTACTATAATATTGACCAGCCACTCTAAATGATGTATCTCACTATTCCATATACTCTGTAAGGCTTTTAAAATAAGTTCAAACAACCTTACTCACACAAAATATATAAAAACTATAATTAACATATGAACATAATTGGCTTCCATGATTCTCTAAGGGTGGTGCAATAATGTTACAATATGTACTAGCATCTCGGTGCTACTAAATATTCTCTATTGAGACACTGTGTTAGCTCAATATGACTATTTGTTGATGTGGTGATATTTATGATTGATATTATGAGGAACATATATTCCTTAATTGCTTCACATAGCACTACAAAGGTTTAGTGATGTAATTCTTTCTTACATCATCTAGCACTACGATGCATCCGAGGTCAATACTTCTATATTGAATTAATTATATTTTTTTAGTATCTAACACTATAATGTTAACTATTGGTACTACAACACTTCTTTGCACTCAGACATTGGAATTTGCTCCACCAAGATACTAAATTAAATAAAACTTTCTTAAGGCTCCAACTTTGCGAGGTCCTGAATAAGGCCTAAGGCATTAAGGGTGATGTGACACTGATAATTCTAATGTTGTGGTGCTAGTATGAATATTATGATTTTTCTCTTTTATCAAAACATTCTTGCACAACATGTACTGAAACACACAACTTTATTGTAATTAACAAAATTAAAAAAATACATAATTTTCACTAAACACTTTACCATTTCAATGGTTGTAGGGGAAAATTTATTTTAAAGAAAGCTGTGTAACTTAAGGTACTATTATGCATATTCCCTCATCCATTTTTAAGCAATTAGATTTAGGATAGGTCAATGCAACCCTAATCATCCTTTATCTTATTTATTGATCTTTTACTTATCCATGAGGCTAGTAATTGGAATGAAATTAGGTTGATTAGTCTCTGTACCTCTTTTAGTAAATTGATTTCTAAAATGATCATGAATAGCCTCTCCCTTTTACTTCCTAGAATCATTGCTCCTAATCAAATAGTTTTTGTTAAAGGTAGATCTATTCAGATAACATTTTACTTGCTCAAGAAATCAATCATAATTTGAATGCTAGGGAGTCTGGGGGTAACATTATCTCTAAATTTGATATAGCCAAAGCCTGCGATAATATTAATTGTGATTTTCTCTACCACATTTTACATTTTTTTGGCTTTTGTTAGGCTTTATTTAAACTTATTAAATAGTGCATTGAAGATTCCTTTTTTTTTGTTATTATTAATGGTAAGAGTAAAGGTTTTTTTTTTAATCTTTGCATGGTTTGAGACAAGGTGATCCTATCTCTCTAGCTCTCTTTATTATTTCCATGGAGTACTTGTCTAGAGGCATTATCAATCTTTATGAAAATTTTCCTAACAGCTTTTAAAAAATGTTGGGTGGTTTTCCTATTTCTGAATTATGCTTGCTGATGATGTTATTATTTTTTGTACTAGCTCTATCAATCGGGTTAATAGAAACATGAGGTTTTTACTACGTTTGAAAATTGTAGTGGTCTTTTTATTAATAAAATCAAGAGCTACTTTATTTTGTCTAACAAGTTTTCTCATGATCATATGCTTACCATCAATAATAGTACTAGTTTCTCTAAAGGCTCTTTACCTCTTAAGTATTTAGGTGCTCCTCTTTATAAAGGAAGTAAGAAATCATTTCTTTTTTACAATCTTCAAACTTATGTGAAAAAAAGGCTTACTTCTTGGGACTCTAACTTTCTTAGTTTTGGGGGTACATTAATTCTTATCAAAAATATTTTGTGTTCCATACCTATTTATATCTTCCAAATGTTATAACCTATTACCATTGTTTATAATAGGATTAAAAAATTAATTGATAAGTATTTTTGGAGAGGTTCTTATATGAATCAGAAAGTTATTTGGTCCTCGTACACTAACTGATGTGGGGTCCTTAAGGAAGGGGCGTTGGGTTGTAAAAATATGCATGAATTATCTTACGCATCTTATTTTAAATTGTGGTTCAATTTTTGTTCTAAACTTAGTCTTTGGGATAAGTTTATGAATGTGAAGTAAAGTGTTGTCAAGCATCCTACTATGTGTTGTTATATAATGATAATTCAATGGTTTTGAAAAGGCTATGTAGTATCAAGTGGAGAGCTTAACCTCATGTTAAATGGGGCCTTCGTAATGCTTCCCTTTTCTTTTGACAAGATAACGGGATGGGAGGTATGTCCATTAATTCTTATATTAATTATTATTCCACTACTACTACTAAAGTAGATTCTTTTATCTCTGACAATACTTGGGATTACGATAAACTTACTTATACTATTCCTGAGTTGATTATGTCTAAAATATTAAATTTTCCTATTCATGTTGACTTTGATGATTTAGTATTATGTGGCATGTCTCATAATGGTATGTTTAGATTAAAGGATGCTCGGCATGAGGTAAGAAATAGGAACTATGTTAAAAGAGTGTTTTTTTATGGTCTGGCATAAAAATCCCTAAGACTATTTCTATTTTTATTTGGTGAGTCATGCATAATTATATTCCTACTAATGATAATTTGAGGAAAAGAGGTTTTAGTTTAACTTCTAAGTGCCAATGCTGCTATCATATGGAGAATATGCATCAAGTGTTTATTTTTGGTTATATTGATGTTAAAACTTTGTTTTACTTTGAAGATATTTTTGGATTGAATCAGTTCAGTCTTCACATGTCTATCAATATTTTTCTTGAGTCCTAGTTTATTAATTCAAAAGGATGTATAAGAAATGTTATTCCATTGTTGATTATGTGGTATCTTTTGATGGTAAAAAATAAATCTTTGTTTAATAATACTCACATGAATTATCACCATATTATTCAAAATATTAAAGACAGTGTTTTAACTTTTCTATGCTAATCTCTTGTCATCCAAAAATTTTAGGAATTATTTTTGTTGCTTAGAATTTTTGTATTTCGTTGCAATTTACCAACTCTTTGGATGATCATAAATTGGTTTATTGGGTCAAACCCCCCTTTAATGTTGTTAAACTTAATGTTGATGGGTCAGTGAATAACTCTATTTTTGGGTGTGGTGGTATTATAAGAGATGATCAGGGGAACATGATCCTGGCTTTTACTGGTCCTTTGGATAAGTGTTATGTGGTCATTGTGGAGCTTTCTCAAATTTTAAATGGTTTGAATCTATGTATTTTTCATGGTATTATTAATATTTGTATTGAGGAGGATGCCACTTAGAGTATTCATTACCTTATGAAGCCTAAGGATAGTGTTTGCAATCCTGATATTTTCTATCATGTTAGAGAAATTAATAAGCTTCTTATCTTTGTTAATTATTCTAATTCTCATGTCTATCTGGAAGGAAATGCTTATGCTTACTGGTTAGCTAAGCTCGATTTCAATTTGGACTGTCTCCCTGATTTCATTAATATAAATTTAACCATGTTATTAGAAGGCATGATTAGATTGGAAAAAATGAGTTTACCTTATGTCAGAATCTAAATTTTGTGAGTTCATTGGCTCTTTCAATTTTCTCTCTTTTTATTGTAGTTTTTTTAATGGAGCGTTATGTGAGTTATTTTATTTCCCTGTTTATCATCCTATTCTTATGTTCATGGTTGCTTGGAGTTTTATTATGATGCCTATGAGCTATGATTAGAATCCTTGGGAATCTAACGATAACCCCATTTTTCACTCTTCTAAACTTGGGGGTTATTACCAGTTGAGTATGTTTGAAATTTGGCTTTCTTGATGGGTATTTGGGTATTTTTGTTGTATATTAGAAACTATTTCTATGGCATTTTTGGTTGGTTTGGTTGGTTGGGCTAGAAATGTTGTGGTGGTCTCATTAAGGATGGGATGCCCTATTTTCTAGTATTTTCTTCTTTTACCATCGTATTTAGGTATACAATTGAGTGGCATTGGGGTGGTCATCCTAATGTATGTAATTATTTTTTCTTTTTTACCACCAATGGCCATTTCATGGGTGAGCTGTATCAATTTTTGGCTTTTATGAAATGATTTATGATTTCCTTATCTGGTATTATTAATCAGGGAGTATTTTAATGCCTCTATTTTTAGGGACAAATTGCGTAGAGGTTATCTTTCATGTTGTATGCCATGTTTCATGTTACTCTTCTCTATGTTCAACATATTTTGAATCTTCTCTTAATATGCCAGAGTGGGTTTGGGGTAAGAATTGAGTGGCATTAGGGTTACCTTCATGATGCTTTCTTTGATTTTAAATTATTAAGCTCGGATGGATTTCCATTCTTGGGTATGCTATCTCAATTTGTAGCCCTTGATTGCTCCAATGAGCGTTATCATTCCTTTTGTAGTATGAGTAATTTATTATGGAGTGCTTTTTATCATTTTTTATTATTCTGTTATGGTATTTACACTTAGTTCCTTGATTCATCTTCAAATTTCTATTATATTATTTGTTTGCGTCAATGGATCAGGTATTTAAATTTTGGTTCTATTTATTCTAGCTATTGGCTCAAGTATGAGTTGTTGTTTCTCATTAGTGATGATTGACCTTTTGCTGGCCGATAATTTATTGGTAAATCTTGTTGTTGTATTTAATTTTGTTATATTGTTCATCAGGTCTTGTGTTCTACTTATGAGGGTGCTTTTATTAGCTGTGTGGTTTGGAGATGCAATTCCATGTAGAATTATATTCAATGGATTATGAATTTTCTAGTTGACATTCATTATTGGGAAATTGACATTATTTACTCATCTATTTATTGTTTACTATATGCTTTATGTTCTCTTTGGACCGTTATTACATTGATTGTAACTTTTTGTCCCAGCTTCTATACAGTTTCTTATTGTAGGTTATTTGTGATTTCTCTTTTGATGTGTAATCTACGTTTTTGGGCTTCAAGATTACGCTGACAAAATTTGTGGAGAACTATCATCCTTTTATGTAGGGTTCTCTTTTGGGTGGCGACACCGAGCAGAACGGTTATACTTTTTTCATTTCTTTTTGGGTTTTGGCATTTGGCCAACCTAGAATGTTATTAGGATTTCTTGTACTCATGCTTAGTGGGGAACTTTGGCTCATAGGTTCTTTTTTGATTTTTTTTGTAGCTCTTTTAAGCAGTAGAGAGCTGGAGGTCCCACTAAGGACCTTGTACTTTTTTTTGTTATTAATGTGTAAGCACATTGATGTGTTTTACAAAAAAAGATATTTTTCTTATCCTAAAATGGTGGTAGAGGGTTTTCTTATTAAGGAAGATAAGTTTTTTTTTTCTTAAAGATTTCAATGTCCTAGATATAGAGGATGATATGGAGATATATAATATCTTAGGACTACCATTTTTAGTGACAAGTATGGCTATGACTAATGTCCATAAAGGTGAGCTTACAAAGCCAGTCAATGACAAGGAGGTAAGTATATATGTGTACATAAAATTCTATTGTGATAGAAATAATGATTATATTTGCATTGATATGGAAGATGTTATTTTTAAGGATTATAGGGAAGAGTTATTATCAGATAGAACATTGGATGAATCATAGAGTGAGGATGAGAATTTTGAGGGGTTAGAAGAATCTATTCATTATTTTGGTGAAAACTCTAAGGTAATTAAGGAGAAGAATGAGACTTTGGAAACCTCATTTTTGGGTAGAGTATTAAGACCATCTATGGATGAAGTGCCTATTTTAAAGCTTTTGCACTTACCAAGCCATCTTAAGTATGTCATTCTTTATAGCCACTAAACTTTGCCAATATATATTTCTATATAATTTGGGAATGTTTATGAGGGAAAGTTGATTAGAGTTTTAGGTGAGTATAAGAAAGCTTTTGGGTGGACACTAATGTTAAGGGGGTTAGTCCACTTGTATGCATGCATAAGATCTTAATGGATAAAAATCTTTCCCAAAGGATTATCTCCAATAAAAACTATACTCTTCCTTGATGTATTTGAGAAGGAAATACTTAAATGGTAAGATGTAATAATTATCTATCAAATTTCTCATAGGGCTTAGGTGAGTCCTACTCACTCTATCCCAAAGAAAGATGGTTGGATTATAGTGTCTAATGATCATAATGAGTTTATTCCTACTAAATACTAAGTGTAAATTATATACTATTTATTACTTTTTAATTTTAGTGAAAATATATTATTTTAATTAGTTTTACACAAAAAGTTCTCTTTTAAAAAAATAAAAAAATATGAAATGGAGCCGCAACACCAGATAAACAACACCGTTGTGTCAAAATCAATGCCTCTATAGCACCATTTTAGGACATTGTACTGTAGTTCTCTCAATATATGAGTGTGGTAGTAGCATCAAAATTAGCACCACTACATTGAGAGCACCACTGCATAGAACATTCTTCTTGGCAGCACCGAGTTCTTTGGAAAATGTTTGCCATAATTCTATAATTCAACACCGCAGCATCGAAAACAATTCACTAGCACATAATCACTCATATTTCTAAAGTGTTGCAGCATGGAAATTATAACTTCCCTAAAACCATGATCGGCTTAGCAAAAGTATGCATCTTTTCAATTTGTAATTTTTCCACTTCATCAAGAGTCACATTAGAGCAAACTTTTTAGTTCCAAGGTGCTAGTTTAACTTAATTACCGTGGCATCACCTTGTGAAATGTCACACTGCTTGTGGCCATTTCTATGTTTTCCTATAAATAGATGTTCAATTATTTTTGTATAGGAGTTCAGTTACATGATTAAAAATTAAGTACATTTTTAGTGTACTTCTCTAATACCCTCTTAGTGTTATATCTAAGGGAGGCTAGGGAAGTGCAAGATACAAACTTTGGGATTTTTTTAGTCTGTTTGTATTTAAGCAACTTTGAAAGTGGAGGAAAAAGGAGTGTCGAGAAAATACTTTGATCCTTTTTGGTAATAAATTTTATTACTACTCTTGTATTGTATTCTTCTATGTATATAATAAAAATAAGTTTAACTTTTATTTATTCTTCTACCTAAATCTGTTATTTTGGATTGATTATGTAAAGAGCATATGAAGTAATAATGTAGTCTCTTGTACTCTACAAGATTTATTAATGTTTTCAATATGTCCATTCTTTATTTAGTGCATGTAATGGACACATGTGTGTAGTTAAAACTAAGTGTGATGTATAGCCTTCATGGAGTAATGCAAGGATAATCGATCAGGAGTATTGAAATAGAATGTTGGCATGCCTAGACATAAGATGTTTGATTATTCTAGGTTCTATGAAGATAATAAAACTATAGGAGGTTAGCAGATATCCCTTTCACCACCATAAGCTTGATAGAGATCTCGGGAAGTAGATGCTCTGTTCCACATCTAAAATTAAGAGTCTCACTAGAAAAAATATGATATATATATACATCAATCAAAAATATGTTATTTAAATTATAACAACTATAAATGTTAATATAATTTAGTTATAAAAACTCAAAAAAAATTATTTGTATCTAAGTAGGAAAATTTGTGCCATTAGAGTAAATAGTAGTGTTTTATTTCAAAAAAAAAAAAACATAACTATTCCTCATGGGTTTTACACTCTACTTCGTTACTTTATTAGTTAATTCAGCATGTATACTTTCATATATTTATGTAGATTTAAATTATTAAAGCATCAAATAAAGCCTATTTATATTTCAATCTTGCATGTTACATCTAACTAATCTTGGATAGAATAAATCTAGATAAGCCACACAAGCACATCCTAATACAAACTGACACCCATCATATTTTTGGCGCAATTATTAGGGAAGTAATTTATATATTATAATTTTAGTTATTTTATTAAATTAACTACATATTTAGACCTACAAGTATTTTGTATCATTTTGTTTCTCTTTTATCTTTATTATTGTTATTTTTCCATTGTTATATGCTTAATAGATTTAGAAAGAAGCTAATTGTTATTTGATTTTGAGATTGAAAGGAACCTCTCAAAAACTTGAAAAACCAAAAAAGATTTTTAAGATGTATAACCTAGCACTAGATCAAGATCATTCTAGACCTCTTAAGGAATATCATAACCCTACAGCAGATAGAATCCACCAGAGTATTAGTAAACCTACTATCCAAGCTAATAATTTTGAATGAAAACTTGTCATAATTCAAATGGTTCAAAATTCTCAATTTTGGAGCACCTATTAAAGATCCTAATTTACAGTTAGGAAGTTTCATAGAAATATATACAATCTTTAAATATAATGGTATCAGTGATGATGTTATTAAGCTTAAATTATTTCCATTTTCTCTAAGGGATAAGGAAAATTTGTGGTTGAATTTTTTACTCTTAAGATCTATAACCACTTGTAATGATCAATTGGCTCATAAATTTCTAGCTAAATATTTTGCACAATAAAAAACTATCAAATTTAGAAATGATACCACATCTTTTGCCTAGTTTGAATGAGAATCGATTTATAAAAGTTGGGAGAGATTTAAGTAAATGCTTAGGAAATGTCCTCACCATGCCTTGATTGGTTGGTTATCCAGGGCTTTTATAAGGGATTAGTAGGATCTCTAAGGTTATTAATAAATGATGCATATAGAGGATCTTTAATTTCTAAGCCATTAGAAGAGGCATATGAACTAATAAATGAAATTCCTACTAATAATTTCTAATGTCTTGCTAATATGATAAATCCTAAGAAAATCACTGTAATTTACTAATTAAATGCTTTGTCAATTCTGACCGCACAAGTTGCAGTAATTTCTAAGAAATTGAACATAATAGGAATAAATTCAGGATCAGGATCTAGATCTTCTATGCAATTGCAATATTAGAATATAAATTATAATGAAGATAATGAAAGTTTAGGGTGGTTGTAAGACCTCGGTGAACTATCTCTAAGCACACTAATAGAGGGGTGAATTGATACTTTTTAAAAAATAAATTTTTTTATGTGTTTTATACTAGAAAATAATTTTGAAAATAAGTCTAAATGAGTAACTTTGCACAAGTAGAAGTAATTTAGAGTTTAAAATATTTTTCATTTTGAGGCAAAATTATATAAATCCAAATATGAAAATTTTCTTTTAACATATCATGAATTTACCTATTAATAGTTTGTAATAAAAAATGAAATTTCCACGAGAAATTTAAAATGCAGAAATAAAAATATAGAAAAGTAAAAAAAATAGCACTCCAAATATTTTATACTGGTTTTGTCAACCTTGACCTACATCTACTCCCCAGAGTCCTCTCTAGGTATTGCACAAACACTATAGTGCCTCTCATTTTTCCCTTACAGCAGGAGTAAAGGCCCTTAGAAGAATCAATTCCACCAAACCTAACGCGATGGAAAATAGAAAGCTATGTCACCCTCCTAGTGATAATAATAAACCTTTAATACTTTTTCACCCTCATGGTAAAGGAAGAGAAGCGGGAATCTTTCTTCACCCTCCTGGTGATGGCAGAGAACCACAATCCTTTTTCACCCTCATAGTGAAGGAAGAGAACCCTATATTTTTTACTTTGAAGCTTCTCTCCTAAGAGAATCTTCATGAATTCATCAAGGCCACAAGAGGAAGTTATGTGCAAGCTTTCCAGGAGCAACCGTGTCAATACCTATCACACTCTTTCTCCCTCACACATAACCTCACCTTTACTTCCTTTCTAAGTCCAAAGAATCTTAAGAAAACCTCTCTCAGAGTTCCTTCAATAGTAAAAGTCCTTACCAAAAGACTTCAACAAGAAACTTAAGTACAAGGCTTCAAAAAACCTTAAATTTTCAATTTGTCTATCTCTATTTGAATAGTACAATTAAGGTTCATACACTACAATCTATTAATAAATAAGACTAATCTAGTAAGACCAAATAGTCATTTATATGAACTATTCAAATTCAACAAATATATTGTATAGTACGATCGTAAGTTTGTGCGGTACAATTAGTTTAATTCCACTCTAATCGTATAGGAAGATTATGGGGGTGATTGGAAATCATCTCTATCAATCGTTCAGTATGATACACATCGTATAGTATGGTTAGTGTAGTATCAAAAGTTTGTACAGTATGATATATATCATACTGTATGATTAGTATAAAAATTAAGGTTTTATCTGGTACGATATTTAGGATAATAAGATTTTGTCTCTATCAATTGCACTATACGATCTTGTTTATATAGTATTATTAGCCATATTTATTAAATCTTAATTTAATTGACAAATCATAAGGAATAATTTATTTAAGATTTCAAATATCATATAGTAAAATTAGTTCAAAATTCAAATTTAAAAATTCCTACTTAATGTATGTAGCGGCTAGGGTTTTTAGATTGAGATAAATTATATAGTATGATCTACATCATACAATATGATTAGTTCATTAACATTAATGATTCAATTAGTCGTTAACCCTCTTTTTAGTATAATTAAATATACAATATGATAACAATCGTATGGTATAATTAGTTAAAAAATCATCTCAATTTTTCACTACCCTTGTGTGGGTGTACATGATTGCCAATTTTGCATACACCCTTATTTAGCCACACTCAAGAAATTAAAAAAAAAAAAAGTGAAAATTATGGACACTTTGACTACATTCTATTCTACCCAAACTTGAGTCTTGATCAATCTTGAGCTGTGCATGATGTACCTAAGATTTTAGCGTGCACTGATAAAAATAATATCTAATATATATGCTAGATGAAATAAAATCATAATCAATAATATTTATTATCATTAAAATCAAAAGCTAGGAATCCTGGATTGCAACAGATAATGGTGTGTAAGGGATTAAAAAATGTGAATTTAATCAAAGGAAAAAATAGTTTCAACTCTAATACATATTATCATGGATGGAGGAACCATGTTTATTTCATTTGGTCCATAAATATTGGTGGTAATAATCAATGGAATTTTGGTCAAGGTAGTTAATGTGGAAATTAGAATAATCCTTAAAAACTTATTATTACACCTAGACCTTCTTATTCTTAAAAATTTAATCAAAATAATTAGCTTGAAAATAAAAAGTCAACTTTAGAAGAGGTAATGATAACGTTAGGAACTCAATAGTAATGTGAAGCTACTTATATTAAAATTTTGGAAGATCAATTAGGACAACTTGCAATCTTATTTAGTAGCAGACCTCTTTGATCATTGTCTAATAATGCTGAAGTTAATCCAAATGAGAAAGGAAAAGATCCTAGTGGAAATCACTTGAGGAGTGGCTATGATGTACCCCATCCAAAAAGTATAATTCTGGGTAAGTCTGGATAAAGACTATAAACTTAGAATTATTTGGGAGGCAACCCATTTTTATATTATTATATGTTTTTAGATTATTGGAGTTTTAATGTTTATTAATTTAATCATTATTTTTCATGTAAAAAATATCCACAACATTGAGGTCAGTGTCTCCATGCTCATACGTGTAGAAAATGGTCGCACTTATTTAGTTATAGAGGATAAGTTTTATCTATTTTCTATTTCTCTTTAACATTGTGAGAGTCCTTCCAGAGTTAATAATCTTATTTTATCTTTATCCTTCTTGGGATTTTAAGACAATGTGTGGAAAGAACAGAGAGTGTTCTTCCTTAAAGAGGAAAGAATTTCTCTCTAAGAATGAAGATTCATTTTCTATTCTTAAGAGTTTTTTTATTGATGAAAAAATACAAAATTTAATCTATGAAGTTTTTAAAGATGTAAAGATTTACAATGCAAAAATGAAGAGATTTCATGGGTGTAAGGTTCTCAAATATGAAATTTCCCCTAGTGATGATTTTTGGCTTTTCAATTCTTGAAAGTAATTTTACCATTACAAAATTAAGTCTGGAAGGAATGGGCCATTAACTATTATTAAAATATTTTCTTATAGTGCAGTAAAAACTTATGATAAGAAGTTTTTTCATATTTTAATGGTTAATTGTCAAAGATTAAAACCCTATATATGATGATGAGGAGGAAAAGGAAGATCCTAATTCTTAAAAATAAAAAATAAAATAAAAAAAGGAAGATCCTAGTTCTTCTTGTTAGGAGTACTTTGTATAAACATATTTAGGAGTGGTAGTGATGCATCCTAAATAAATATAAAAATTTCCTCAAAGAATCCCTTTTTTTATTATTAGATTAAACACAAATGGAAGAAAAAGAACTTAATAAAAATAATGCAATTTTGTTCCTTTGGTTTACATAAAAGAATAAATAATAAATTTTTTTTTCCTTTTTTTTATCTTTTATCATCAAAAATCAATATAACCAAAGATTGATGATCAAAACACAGATTTGTAGGAATAATAAATATGTAAGAAATTAAAATGTATAAAAAAAAGTGCATAAATGAAGAATAAGCAGACCAAATTTTATAGTTATTTCATCAAATAATGACCAATATTCACACCTTAGAGACCTCTTTGGGTATTGCACTAAACTTTTAGTATCTCTCCTTTACACCCACAGTAAGTCAGAAAAGCCCTTACACAAACTGGAAATTATGAACCATTTGAATTATAGCTAAGTTTAGTTCAAAGTCAATAGCCTGAATAGTAGGCCTATTGATAATTTGATGAATTCATTCTACTACTAGATTAGCATGCTCTATAATAGGTCTAAAATGATCCTAATCATGTATTAGATCAAATAAATTTAAAATCTTTATATTTTTTTGAATTTTTGTAAGGTTCCTTTCTATTTGAGGATCAAATAATAATGGTTACTTACTAGATCTACCAATCTTGTAATAGTAATGAAAATACTAAAAAATCACAAGATAAATTATCAATAATTTTTTTTTATTTTTCAAAACTTTATCAAACTGCATAAAGATAAATGAAACAAGTAGGTCTAAATATGCACTTATTTTAATAATATAGTTAAACTTGTAACACACACATTACATCCCCATAAATGGTGCCAAAAACTCGGAACAACTAGCAGTATGAGCTAGTATGCGACTGGCTGAGTTTGAAATATGCTTTTTTTATATAAAATTACTATAAGCCCACCAAAATACATAAGCATACGTGTCAAATAAATTAATAAAGTAATAAAATAGAGTATCAAACCCATGAGAAAATGTTCCGCCTAATTATAACTTACTATTACTACTACTTCAAATGCATGGATCATCCTACTAAAAATAAAAAATGATGTTATTAAGTTTTTGTCACTGAAAGAAAGGTTTATGACCTTCCTACATTTTTTCTATCTACATAAAACATAGAATATTTAACATCCTATATCTAGGCATGCTAATGTTCTATTTTAATACTTAATTATTTTAGTATTTCTCTGAGGCAATACATCACAATAGATTTTAATTGCACACATGGTCATTATATATATATATATATATGAAAAATAGGAGATACTGAAAACATAAAAAAATTCATTAAAGCACAGGAGTCTATATTTATACATGTTATGCTTTCTACTACATTAACCTAAAGCTAGAAAACTAGCTAAACATGAAAGAAATAACAAATTCTTACAAAGAAGCCCTTTTTTATTTTTAGATTAGACACAAACATGAGCAAAAGAATTTAATAAAAATAAAGCAATTTTGTTTCTTTGATTTTCATAAAAAAATAAAAAAATATATTTTTCTTTATTTATTTTTGTTTTCTTTTTTCACCAATAATCAACACGACCAAAGTTTGATGATCAAAAAATAGATTTGTAGAAATAAGAAATGTGTAAGAAATTAAATTGAATAAAAAAAGTGTGTAAATAAAGAACGAGCACACCAGATTTTATATTAGTTCCTTCAAAAAATGACCTATATCCTCTCCTCAGAGTCCTCTTTGGGTATTCAGCTAAACTTTTAATATATCTCCTTTATCCCCCACAATAAGATGGAGATGCCATTACACAAATTGGGAACTTTGAAAATTTTGAATTATTGCTGATTTTAGTTTAAAGTCAATAGCTTGGATAATAGGCATATTGATACTCTGATAAATTCATTCTACTACAGGATTAACATGCTCTATAAGAGGTCAAGAATGATCTTTATCTAGTATTAGGTCATATCAATTTAAAATCTTTTTATTTTTTTGAATTTTGGTAAGGTTCCTTTTTATTTGAGGGTCAAATATTAATGGTTACTTACTAAATCTACCAATCATACAATAATAATGAAAAAACTAAAAAATTACAAGATAAATAATCAATATATTTGTTTTTTAGCTTTTTAAAAATTTTATCAAATAGTATAAAGTTAAATGAAATGAGTAGGTCAAAATATGCACATATTTCAATAATATAGTTAAACTTATAATATGCATATTACCTCCACATAAATGGTGCTAAAAACTCGGTGGGCAACTAGCAGTATGAGCTACACTACAAGAAAACCCATCAATACTGGCGGACATAATCCATCAGTAACATGCAAATTGCAATGGAAATATAACATTTCCATCGGATTTTTGGCGAAATTTCATGCGTCAGTTTGGCACGCATCAAAAAAACTTTTTCAGTGTAAATAATACGTCGGAACATGTTCTAGTGTACTTTCTGGCGCATTACCGATGGAAAAGAGGATGCCCATTACATCAATTTCCATTAGCTTATTCTGGCGCTAAATACGCCAGAATTATCAGCATATAATTTTGCCAGAAATGTTGGCTGAACAAATGTCGCAATGTACGCCAGAAATACCGGCATAACATAGACGTCGGAACAAATTAAATAATTTGTTGTATCGTTAGTTCCAGCAGACTACCGATGGTTTTTCTGCCATAAACCTGTAGCCGAAACAAAAAAAAATACCTTCTCTGGCAGCAATCAAATTTCCACACCTATAAATAATTACAAATAATTCTAGTAAAAACTACTCCACAACACAAATTTATATAGTACAAATTTCAATAACTTCAATAAAACTCAAAAACATAAACATAAATATTACAAATTATTCATTAACATCAATAAATATTCAAAAACATCACAAATTATTCATTAACACTAAATATTCAAAAACTTATAAAAGTTCATACGATAGTGAAATAACTACCCTACTTGGAGCTACCTCTTTTCCACTCGACTGCTCCCTCATTTTGCGCATTTCATCAAACAACTGATTGTTTTGCTCCTGCATCTGTAACTATATTTGTGCTTGAAACTAAACTTGTCAATCAGCCTGTGATTTCCTTACTTATTCTAGCTCCGCTTGAAGGGTAGTTATCTGCTGACTATATAAGGACTCATGTGAACTTGCAGCAAAGCTATATCTAGTAGAGGTCATCCCCTAATATGTTTAGGCTTGCAAACCTAAACCATAAACCCTGCCATGTTGCATTCCTCCTATGGATTTTTAAAAAACTTTTAAAATTTATTACCAAATGTCGCCTATGCTTAGTATATGAAACTGAGCCCCCAGTATGAAGGGAACTACCCATACCCCCAACATCAAAAGCTATGTTCTATCAATTTTGATCCCTCCTTCTGCTATACTCTACACTGCCCTAAGTAGTGTTCAAATTAGCCCATATAGTCTCTCCAATCAACAATGGCCGCTCGCTAGTTTTTCTAATATCTGTAAATATGTCGTGCATCCAAGTGGACCCACGCTTCTAAATTTTTTTTCTAATTTTGACATTATGCTGGGGCAGTCAAAAAAAATCTTTCTGCATTCAAAACATACAATATATATATTTGTTAGCTTAAGTAAAAAAGAATATACCATTTATTTAGACATAACATAAAAAATATTAAACACAAATACCTCAAACTCTCTAACCCACATTTTCTGGACTTCTTTCGGGACTTTCTTCCAATAAATATAAGGAGCGTCATACTTGCTCCGTATAATATCCCGTATTTAATGTGTCGGTTATTTTGATGGGTAGAACGTACAAAACTATATTATGTGAGAAAAACATATAATATAAAATAAATATGTTTGTTAGCTTAAGTAAAAGAGAATGTATGTACATGTCACCGTCAATTGCAATCAATATTCAACCATCGGTCGCCTGCTCTGGTGCAGTTGGGGTCAAAGGACCACCTGTAGCAGGCTGAGGGGGTGGTGGGGGATAGTATGGTAGAACATATGGTGGATATGGATAAGTAGGAGGGGCACTATAAGGTTGGAGTGGGTAATAAGGGTAGAAAGGAGTACTCTGCGCTGGATCTGGTGAAGAAAATTAGGGGTTTGTTGAGTAGAACTATGGGCTACTATCTCCAGGAGTGGGTAAAGGTGTGGTAGGATGACTATGAGTGGTAGGATGACTATTAGTGGAAGGCTGAGAATTTGTTGCAGGCTAAGACGAAGTGGTCCCCTCAGTACGTACAGGCCTAGATGGTCCAATTATAGTGATCTTCTTACTACACCTATTAAAAATATTTTTGATCAATCCTCTACTAGGCTCTTCACCTGAAGCCATCTCTATATAAAAAAATAATAAATATTAGAAACATGAATTATAATAAAAATATAACATAAAATAATACATCGATTAAATAAATATAGTGCAGTAATAATAAAATAAAATTACCTTATGTTAACTCATCATTTGTTGATTCACTTTCATATGATGATACATTTCCAGTACTATCAGATTCCTCATGACTTTCCTCTATAGTTAAATCTACCTCCTCTAACTGCAACTCGTTCTCATTAATTTGAATTTGTTCATCCACTAGAAATATTTTTTAAATTTGACATAATCTCTTCTTGATGTGCTGATGGTATTGAAATGGTTTTGTCAATTACTCCCCTTACTTTTGTCTTCATAACTACAAGCCAATCTTGTTTGCCTCGTAATCTGCTTGGATAGTTAGCATAATAGACTTGGCTTGCCTGACTAGCAATGATGAATAGGTCAAATTTTGCATATCTCCTATCCCACTTTACTTCTGTTATACCGCAAATCAGATGTACTCTTATGCCTCTATTTTGTACTGGATCAAACCATTCATAATTGAATAGATATACAATATTCTTATGACCGAGATATTCCACCTCTAATATTTCTTGTAATACCCCGTAGTACTCAGAATCATCTCCTATATGGGTGTTCCCTCTTACGCATATATCAGAATTTTCTATCTTCCTACCTTCACACCATTTTTTTATTTGGAATTTATAACCATTAATCAAAAATATTTGATAACATTTAACTAATCTATTTGGTCCCTAAGCTTGGTCAAGTAGCCCTTGATACTGCGAATCACTGTCATCAGTGTGAACCTTTCAATGAACAAGATTATATTATTAGCATATTTATTACATGTAGTGCTAACTAATTAATTAAGATAAATTATTTAAAATATATCATATTTTTAAACC
Source organism: Dendrobium catenatum (assembly GCF_001605985.2). Taxonomy (NCBI): domain Eukaryota; kingdom Viridiplantae; phylum Streptophyta; class Magnoliopsida; order Asparagales; family Orchidaceae; genus Dendrobium; species Dendrobium catenatum. The sequence continues at coordinate 26,210 of NW_021319541.1, read as the reverse complement.
AAGTGGTAAATTCTTTCTCCATTATCTTCTGAACTTCTCCTTGATCTAATATACTTAAACCATCCATGAACCTCCTACAAACTTTTGGGTTTAGAATAAAGTTAAGAATAATAAATATATGAACAAACTAACTCATACTTACTCGAGATATGGCTCAACTTCATCACAGTTAAGCAAGATATACAATATGATAATTGTCATCTCCTTATCAGTTAAATATTGCATGGTGTTAGCGCCTACGGGTTCACCACTTCCACTGAATACAGATATATTAGAGGATTTACAAATATTTTAAGGTGAAGTGCTTCTATATGATTGAGACATTGTTTCAAAGTAATACAAGCAAAACTGAGTTATCTCATACATTTAATATGCTTCAGAGATAGAGCCTTTGGGATGTACTTTATTCTTAGTAGTCTTCTTAAGTTTATTTAAATATCTCTCAAAATTATATATCCATCGATACTGAACAGGTCCACTGGCTATAGCCTTATATGATAAATGCATTGGTAGATTCTCTATAGAGTCAAAAAATTTTGGAGGAATTATTTTCTCAAGTTGACACAAAATGAAAGGAATTTGTTGTTCCATAAGAATCAAGTTCTCTACGTTTAGTTTAGAAGAGCATAAATCTTTGAAGAAGACACATAGTTCAATCAAGGTCTTCAAAATTTAATCTTGCGGATAACTAAAAGCAGTTGGTAGTAGACATTGCATGAAGATAAAACAATCATGACTTTTCAATCCAAACAATCTCCCTGATCTTATGTCAACACACCTACTTAGATTAAAAGAATATCCATCAGGTACTCATAGGGTCTTCACCCATTCACAAATTATTCGTCTTTGCACTAAAGTTAATGAGAATGGAGCTTTTGGTTTGAGACATTTTTTACCTCCACCATCCTTTAATTCTAATGATTTTCTCCTATAAATCTCCTTTAAGCCCATCATTTCTTTTATATTATCTTTAGATTTATCTTTAATGTTCATAACTATTTTGAAAATATTATCAAAAATATTTTTCTTTATATGTATGACATCCAAAATATGTCTAATTAGGTTTATTCTCCAATATGACAATGACCAAAAAATACTTTTTTTGATCTAATTATGGTTGACACCATATCTTGATAACCTGTACTCAGCTAATGTTGGAGAATCCATTATTATGGGCATGAACCTTACTCTTTCAAATATTTTTTCACTGCTTAATCTTGGAGGAGGTTGAAACATCACCATTTTATTTTTAGTAAAGGCATCTTTATTTCATGTAAAAGGATGACTTGGATGTAAAAACATGCAATGACAATCGAACCAAGTGTTCTTCCTTCCATATTTTAAAGTGAATGATTTTGTATGTTTCATACAATATGAACAAGCTAACTTGCCTAAAGTGTTCCAACCTGAGAGCACACTATACGCAGGAAAATCACCAATTGTCCAAAGTAATGTTGCTCTCATTATGAAGTTCTGTTTAGTGGATATATCATATATACTTACTCCCATTTCCCATAATAAACTTAAATCATTAATTAAAAGTTATAAGAATTCATCAATCTTTACTTTTGGATTATGTGGCCATGGAATAATAAGTGTCAAAAATATATAAGAAGTAGTCAATTACAACTCTGGATGAAGAATATAAAGAGTGAGTATCATGGGCCAATATGAGTAAGGTGAAGCAGACAGACTGAACAGGGTAAAACCATCTGCGCATAAATATAATCTTATATTTCTTGGTTCTGCTATAAATGTGGGATATGTACGATCAAAGTGTCTCCAAGCCTCTGCTTCTGATGGATGTGTAATAACATCTTCTTGTAGAATGTGATCATTATGTCATCTCTTTGCAGCAGATCTCATAGATGCATATAGCCATTGTAGTCTAGGAATTATTGGTAAGTAAAACATTTTACTGATAGGTACTTTCTTCTGCTTTCTTTTATTTCTAGATTTTGATTTAAATCTTGGTGCATTGCAATGACGACATGTAATCTCTAATAAATTATCTTTAAATTATAACATGCATCCTTCGACACAATAATCTATCTTTGTGTATGTCAAACCAAGTTTAAAAACTAACTTTTTTGTTCGATATAGATCTGTAGGAATTATATTATCTATCAAATTAGTTTTCTTAAGTAGCCCAATGAATTGATTAAAATATTCTCAAGCAATATTATATTCTGCCTTGATGCTTAACATCTTCACAGTATTAGATAACTCTGAGTGAGTGGTGCACCCCTTCCATATTAATTATTGGGCAACATACAATAAATCATAAAAATTATGTGCCTCCTTATTTGTTAACTCTTTTGTATATTATTCATTTTGTATTCTAGTTGCATCATGAACTAATTCCTCAATATTTGGTCGGATATTTTCATCCTCAGCTACACTTATAGATGGACCACGTTAAGAATCAAAATATTGCTCGTATTCACCATGAAAAGTCCAATACCAATACCGTGGCATGAACTCTCTACGATACAAATCAACAATTACATCATCCGGTCTTAGGTGCACTATATTTTTATTTTTAGAACATGCACATCTAAACATTCCATCTGATATGAAGCTGAGTAGTTGTTTCGCTGTCTGAATGAAAAAATTCACCCCATTAATGAATTCATCTGTTAATGTCTTTCATCTTTGCGCCAATCAATTATACATTCAACTTCTTTAATTTCTAATATCCATAACCTACATATAATATGGAGTAGATAATTAATGGATTATAATATTTTTGTGACAATGGTCATATAAAGATTATTGGTAGACATAAGTCGAGTAATGCATGTTAGATAATGTAAATAAGGAGATGACAATAATTGGCAACTTGACAACTTGACTACAATCCTTCTGACTTCCATCTCCTGTTAACTCTCCTTATAACCACAAATGCTTAATTATATTTTTTCCTATAATTATTGTTATTTTATCATAACTTCTAATTCAGGCTCATCAAGTGAAAGATTAGGAATTTCTAATATTCTCATATCATCAAGAGACTCAATCTAAAAAATGAGAGAATCTCACTTGCAGCCACGGAAGTAAATATGATGGGTCTTCTTTTTGATTTTTTCTTTGTTTTTCAACGGACACGCATATCAGATATGAGTGTCCTTTTGTAATTAAGTAGTATTTTATTTGGATATGACTTACCGTATCTGATACGTATCGATGCCGTATCGGAGGTGTATCCATGTATTAGTGTATCAAATACAGCACGCCTTCATAAATAGGTGTATCGGTGCAACATATCTCCAACCTTCACTATAGGAAAACAACTTATTTATGGCAGAATTTTCGGCGGAAGTAAATTCGTCACAAATTCCGACAGATTTCCGACGAAAATTTTTTTATGAATTTTTGACATATATTTTGACTGGCTTTCCGACTGATTTTTTTCGAAGGAATTTCCGACAAATTTTTTGACGGATTTCTTATGAAAATTAAAAAAATTAAGTAATATTTTAATAACTTATTATCAAATTAAATTATTTAAATTAAATATTTTATAATTTAAAAACTAACTTAAATTATTTAATTTAAAAACTTAAATTATAATAAAATAAAATAATTAATACTTTAATTATTTAATAACAAAAAATGAAATGATTTAAATGAAAACCTAAATTATAATAAAATTTTATAATTATTTATTTTGTTAAATTAAGTTAATTAATTTCATAATTTATTTCTATTTTAATACTTAATTATTTCAATATTTCTCTATCAAGGCTATACATTACACTAGATGTTTTGCACACATGGTCATTATATGTATTAAATGAAGAATAGGAGATACTGAAAACATCAAAATATTCATTAAAGCACAAAAGTCTATATTTATACATGCTATGCTTTCTACTACATTAACCTAAAGCTAGAAAACTAGCTAAACATGAAAGAAATAATAAATTCTTTCAAAGAACCCCTTTTTTATTTTTAGATTAAACACAAACACGAGCAAAAGAACTTAATAAAAATAAAGCAATATTGCTTCTTTGATTTTCATAAAAAAATTAATAATAAAATATTTTTCTTTATTTTTTTAATTTTTTTTTTCTTTTTTCACCAATAATCAACACAGCCAAACATTGATGATCAAGACATAGATTTTGCAGGAATAAGAAATGTGTAAGAAATTAAAATGTATAAAAAAGTGTGTAAATGAAGAACGAGCACACCAAATTTTATAGTAGTTCCTTCAAAAAATGACCTATATCCACTCCTCAGAGTCCTCTTTGGGTATTCCACTAAACTTTCAATATATCTCTTTTAGCCCCCACAGTAAGACGGAGAAGCCATTACACAAATTGGGAACTTTGAACAATTTGAATTATGGCTGATTTTAGTTCAATGTCAACAGCCTGGATAATAGATCTATTAATACTCTGATGAATTCATTCTACTACAGGATTAGCATGCTCTATAAGAGGTCTAGAATGATCTCTATCTAGTATTATGTCAGATCAATTTAAAATCTTTTTATTTATTTTTTATTTTTTGTAATGTTCCATTCTATTTGAGGGTCAAATAACAATGGTTACTTATTAGATCTACCAATCATACAATAACAATGAAAAAATAAAAAAATCATAAGATAAATAATCAATAAATTTATTTTTTAGCTTTTTAAAAATTTTATCAAATAGTATAAAGATAAATGGAACAAGTAGGTCTAAATATGCACTTATTTCAATAATATAGTTAAACTTATAATACACATATTACCTCCACATAAATGGTGCTAAAAACTTGATGGGCAGCTAGCAGTATGAGCTAGTATGCTACTTACTGAGTTTAAAATATGCTTAAACTTTTTTTATATATAAAATTAATATAAGCCCACTAAAATATATAAGTATACGTGTTGAATGAAGTAATAAAGTGATAAAATAGAGTGTCAAACCCAGAGAAAGTGTTTAACTTAATTGTAACTTACTATTACTACTTCGAATTCATGGTTTATCCTACTAAAAAAAATGATGTTATAAAGTTTTTGTCGCTAAAAAAAGGTTTATGACCTTCCTACATTTTTTTTATCTCCATAAAACCTAGAATTTTCTACATCCTATGTTTTGGCATGCCAATATTCTATTTTAATACTTAATTATTTCAATATTTCTCTATCAAGGCTATACATTACACTAGATGTTTTGCACACATGGTCATTATATGTATTAAATGAAGAATAGGAGATTTTTAAAATATCAAAAAATTCATTAAAGCACAAGAGTCTATATTTATACATGCTATGCTTTCTACTACAATAACCTAAAGCTAGAAAACTAGCTAGCATGAAAGAAATTACAAGTAAGCTTATCTTCATTTTATTTATTAGAATATAATAGAAGTAATAAGAAAATTGTCACCTAGAAGGATCAAATGATCTTCGCCACACTCCTTCAACTAACTATAGAGTTGTTTATACAAACAGACTGAGTTCTCCACAAGAAAATGCATCTTACACTTCTCTAGCATCCCTTACACTTCACTCTAAGGGGACATTAAAGAAATACACTTAAAATTATAGAAATTCACTAAGGTGATAGAACTCTGAAATAATAGAACTAAAGAACTATTTATATTAAGTATAGTGATGACTTCAAAAGTCAAGGTGCTCGATAAGGTGGCACTGCGGTGGTGAAAAATAAACTAGCACCTTGGTACTATAATGTTGGTTCTACTGCAATGTTGGCTGACGTGGCATGGTTACAAATTGAAATGGTGCATCTTTTCACTGAGTTGATGTGGCTCTTCTCATTGGCAACTAATTCACAACGATACTTTAAAATTTAAGCATTGAAGTGCCATAATTGGGAATCCGGCATTGATGCATTTAAAGGCAAGGCGCTGAGGTGTTGAAATGCATGTCACTACGATGTTAATTTTCCTGAGGCTTCAATGCTATGGTGTTGAATTTTGGGCGCGACGGCATTGTGAGGTATTGTAGCTTTAACCTTTGCATCATCTCGGCACTGAATAACAGGGAACTCAATGCTACAACGTCTAAAATAGGTGAATCAACATGGATAGTATAAGCACTGTGGCATGATATATGAGTTGGCGTCGTGGTGCTACTCAACACTTATAATTTTTACCATTTTTAAACATTTTATGCACAAACATAACTAATAATAAAATTTCATTGAATTTAAATATATTAGTTATTACACAATTTATGCTTAACAAGTACTGCTCCCTTAAGATTGTTTAGGCGAGTTCCCCCCATGGGCCCCCTTAATGGTTGGGTTCCTTTATCATGACATGTTTGCCACTTGTTAAGTACCTAGGAAGGTATATGTAAGTATGCATCAATAGAATCATCAATTAGAGCCATGAGAGATTTCTTAAAGGCAAAAAGAAAAATTAAAAATAATAATAATAATTTTTGATAAGTCATTGGCTTAAATAAGATAGATTACATAAATGCAAAAGAAATAAATGAAATCCATAAAATTATAAAGTTATTATTTAATTATTTGTAAGGTGGAAAAAATGGATGAAACGATGGAAAAAGAGAAGTGATTTACCATGGAAGAATAAAATAAAAAAAGCAACTGGGTGTAGGATTCACAAAATAAGGACTTCGGTTAAATTTTTTTTTTTTTTCATTTAGATAAACATTGAAGTTGCTGGAAATGATGTATAATGGTGTTAAAATCATCATGATATAAATTGGGTATGATTCCCTTTTTTCCCCCACGCTTACTCCCATAGGAAAAAACATTATTTTTGTTGAAAATTTTGATTTTATATACTCATAATAGGAATATTAAAAAAATATCATCATTATTTATTTTCTTTAAGAAATACATTAAATGGTTCATTTCAGACCAAAATATCATTTTTACGCTTATGCTCCTATTTTATAAAATGAATGATATTTTTTTCTTCCATAATTTAGTGTCCTCCATTGTTTTCACCTTTATTAATTTGATATATATATATTTTTTTCGTAGTAGGATAAGACGACCGTGACAGTGAAGCTTAATAATAAAAAAAATAGTTTAACAATGACTTCAACAAACATTTGTTAGATTTTATTTATTTATTTATTTTTTATCCTGTAAAACACGATCCAATAAAATTTGGTCATTTTATTAGAGCTTAACAAAAAGTACTAGCTTGAATATCAAAGATACTATTTTGAACCTTATTAAAATAAAGTGCTTGAACCATGTTCAAACTATACACTAACTTATGCCTTCTATGGTATTTAATAGTTTACTAGCAAGTCACAACAAGTGAACTCATATCTCACAAACCTTGGTAATGAAAACTCGCATAAGGTTCACTAGCCCCAACTTGACAAAATGATTAGAAATTAGTCACATCTAAAAGAAGTGTTAAGAGTTCACAGAGGATGCACATAATGAAACTTGTCCTCCTAATGAGATGCACAACCTCAAAGCTACACACCATTACCTAGGGCAGTGAATCATCAAGAAAATCAATCACCTTATATATAGGGAAGGATTCTCCTAATAAGATTCAAGCTCACCTCACCACACTTTAGTAGGCAAAGAGTCCATTACCACTATGATTTAAATAGACTCTCCTCCCACATCGATGTAGTCCATGAACTCCATCCAAAAGCTCACTAACTCCTTCAAAAGACTCATCAACAACAGTCCTCTCAATTAAACCCTCATGAACCAACTCAACTCTACTTGCCCATGGATACTCAGCATAAAGTGACTTGCATTAACTCTAAAGAATTGAACTAAAAAGACAGAACCATTCATAGGGCCTATTAGAGTATGACATATGTTCTAGGTGATCCATATTTGAGGTCATTTATGGTTTAACTTTGATATTATTTTTATTGTAGGCTCTCTGTAGTCCTTAGATCTGTATAAATAAAGGATGAAGATATACATTTTGGAACTTTTTGGCATTTTCTAAATAGAATATTGAGCTTGTGATATATTTTTCCTCAAAACCTCTTCTTCTCCTTCCATACTCACCATAGGTTTATGGGTACTAGCCTTCTTAGCTTACCTGGTAATAAAGTCAAGTGCCATCCACAAATATATTTGGATCCAACATGAACCATGATTGAACATGGTTGAATTAAAATTCAAACATGTTTAAACACATGTTCAAAATTTGTTTAAACCATATTTGATGATTATTTGAATAAGGTTCAAACAAAGTTTAAAAATTATTTAAACCGTGTTTTAATAAATATTGAATCATAATTTGAACCATGTTCAAATCAAATTCTATTATGGTTCAAACTAGTCTTTGAGCATGGTTTGAATCATGTTCAAACATGATTCAAATATTGTTTAAACACATGACCCCTTGATGGTGAAATTATAATATTATCATTTATCTGTTAAAGGAGATTCAAGTATAATGAAATATTATTTTACCATATGGAGAAGAACGAAATGATGACAATCAAGTCAATTTGATATTTATAAGAATTAGAGCAATGGATTGATGGTGAAAAAAAATATTTTACTTGTAGATATTATATATATGTATATTCTTATATTATTAAGAATCAATTTAATATAAAAATAGAGATTTTACAGCATATTCTATAATTTTAATTCTACCAACTGAGCTATTACAAATTATTATCTTACCTTTTTCCTTCAATGAGATATCCATTTCCATTCAACAATGGTCTCCAATATGAATTTCTATTACTCCCAAAAATATTTCAACCATAGATTTTTATGTAAATGTGGATGATGCAAGATTAGAGTCTACAATATTCTATTCATGTGAGTGACGACGTGGGCACATCGCAAACAAAATGAGTAATGTTGGGAATTTATAAGGTGCATATTATGGTGATTACATGGAGGTTTCAATGCTAAAACATCCAATGGATATTACAACCCTACTTTGTGATCTACTTGAAACTCATTACTTGGGAAAACTTATTTATTCTTCATGTGCATTGAGACAAAAAGAAATAATTTAATATTATCAAAAACTTATGGATAACTCCTATCCAACCAGGGTCAATACTTGAAAATACCTTCAATTGAATTCCTGCTGATATAATGGACTCATAATTGAATACTCATATAATTTTCACTAATATAAAGTCTAATTGAATTGTATAATGGCCTCATGTCATTTAGACGTTGGGTTTTTTTTTTTTTTAAGCAAAATAGAGTTAAAGAGCATGTTACATATATATGTGATGGAAAGAAACTTATCATTCATATAATATATTTATAACACTTGAAAATATTCCTAGAGCTTGTGACCTATGTGGCAAATTCAAGTATGTTTAAAATCAAAAGACATTACTCAAAACACACATGCACTTTAGATTTAATATCAAAAGATCACTAACAAGCTCAACCATGTCTCGTTGGACAGATAACCAAGAAGCTCATCAAATTTGATCATAATTTAAAGCCAAAGATGATCATATCATATATAAATAGAGATTATGGAATTAATTTATCTAATAAAAATGTTTGACAATACTGTGAGCAAGCTATCACTTATGTAAGAGCTTCTCCCAAAATATCATTTCATAAATTACCAACTTATCAGATTACGCTACATATAAAAAATCAATAGACAAAAATCATAATGATCAACTTAAGAATAAAAGATGTTTCAACCATGTTTACTTATGTTTTACTATTTTTATTCATGGCTTTAAAAGTGCATTTTGATTTATGTTAAATGTGAATAAAATAATTTTAATTACATGTTGTCGAGGCACTGAGCTCATGCCAAAACTCATATTTATCTAGTGCCATTTGCGACAGTTACCTCAAAAAATAATGAGTCGTGTATATATTTCACGACAAAACTAAGGGAACCAATCAATATTGTGAAAACCTAAGTGTTTGTTTCTAATAAATATAATAGTATCTTCAATATTTTATGAACTATTTTTTTATAAAGTCGCATTATAAAGCTTGCTTTCATAATATTGCAATGAAAATCATGTCAAAGTTAAAAACTAATCATTTTCATGAGAAATATCACTTGACTTTTAAGTCTTATATAAGCATTTAATTATTTAGGCACTTTAATAAAACATTTGTATAGACCCAAGCATAACTACCTATCCACGGAATGATGTTGGCTTTTAGTGGGATCATGCAATATTCCTATGAAATCGATGCAACCTGATAATAACCGATATTTCAGAGAGCTTTAATAATGTTACCATGAGTGCGCACTCGTACCCAATGACTGCTTTGTTGGAGTTTTTCAAGCACATCATGACAACAATTGTTCTTAGATTAGTGCACAGTTGCAATGAATATCATGACTTTTAACAAAGAAAGTCAAGCATTAGGTAAGCACCTAAATAAAGCAAAAGTTTGATTCTTTAGCACATTTGTTAATTTAAAATATATATTCTTAATAGTGATCTTAATGGCTGTCTTAATTTGCGGTAGAGGCCAATGCAAAAAAGTGTGATGTTTTGATCCTCTTATAGTCCTGTGTGGATATGCATTAGCTACAACTCGATAATGAGTGTCCATTCGTATAAAGTATATTTAAAATTTTACATGTAGAACTTGTAATTAACTGCATATGCTAAGAATACATATCTACTAAAAAATTAGGACACTTGGGAGGTTCTAGATTAAATAAATAAAGATATTGTGATCCCCTCATTAATGAAGTTGAAAAGTGACTGTCCAAAGATAAATAGAAGGCCCTCAAGGGAGGAGAAAGAGGCGAGGCAATGTATATGCACACAACATAGAATGAGGCATAATTGAATTACTTGTATGACCAAATGCCCACAACCTTCATACTAATTTTTTATTTACTCTTCTTCTTATTATAAACAAGCTATAACTACTTTGAGGTAATGCATTTCATAAACTATTGTCTCAGATTGATTTAGCAATATGCGTATCATTTTGTTGTGTCATAATTCCTGGATTGAATTATTGTGCTACAATAATTACTTTACATTATCCATTTTATAATATATTGACAAAATTGTTGTAATAAATCTATATCTTGTTATAAGTATTAAATTTAAACTCTTATATCTGCCTTATGATATATTTATTATTGCTACTGTAACTGTTCTTTATTGTATCAATCTTGTAAAATTATAAGAATACATTGTATTATATATATATATATATATATACATCTACTACATGAAAATTGCATTAGACTCACGTTCAAACCGTTCAGCCATATATAAATTCAATTCAAACATTACTTGCACATCTCAAAATCATTTTCGAACCCTCATTCAAACAAATTTTAAGATTTACTTAAACACTGTTTAACTTTACCCAAATATTATTTGAACCTATGTCATTCACAACAAATTTAGATTAATTATCATCTCCGATCAAAAAGAGAATATTTACGATCAAAATAAACTTTCGGATGAAAAGATAGTTCTGAAAATTAAATGCCTTTGAGCCGACAACAACATTCAGGAGCAGAATAAGGCTTCGTTTGGGACGGCTTTTTTACTGCTTTCTAAAACGGAGTTTTAGTACAAAAATTTTTATTTTTGTACTAAAACTCTGTTTTAGAAAGCAATAAAAAAGCCGTCCCAAACGAAGCCTAAGTGGTTTGAACTTGGATTCGTCCGAAGCAGCTTATTTGAACACATTAGTATGAATCGATGCTGTGCAACTTTTGTTCATTAAGTTCTATTTTTGCTTATACCAATACTACCTACGAAAAAACGCTCAACACACTTAAATAATGCATTCCATAAAGTGATCTCGTATATAAAAAAATATCAAATGACTACGAACAGCTGTAAATGACGTAAAGTGCGAAAAAAAAATAAAGCAGTAAATAAAGAACGAAGTCATAATAATCTCCCTTCCAGTCTCACCTAGCATTTGTGCAAAGATCATGAAAACTCGCCTAATCATATTATGCTATTTTCTCCGGGGTTAGAACTAGACAAATATCCAGAGAAAGGGTGGGTGGTGGATTTCATAACTAACTTTGCTGTGCATATTAAATCACATCATTTATCAAACAAACCAAAAGAACATTATTATTTCCAAGCGTAGCGTAACAGTGCTTTATAACAACCAGCTATATAATAGCAAATTACTATTACATTCAAAATATTCAGTACAGGGAAAAGAAAAGGAAAATCAATAGTGAGTTCCAATAATACTAATCATCCATAATACAACATCCTGCCAAAATGGAAATTAATTTAAAAAAAAAAAAAGAAAAAGAGTCAAATCTATACAGTTCTTCGTTACGAGGATAACCAGCCTCCAGCAAGACTAGGAAAGTAGCAAACTCAACCCAAAGCATAAAGAGCACAAAAGAATCACTAAACCTAGAGGTTATTATAAGATTAACCCAAATGAATAATACAAAATGACCAAATAAGGGCAACAAGTTAAATAAAACACGGGGAATTTACATTTGAAACAAATAAATACATAAATAGATCTTCTCCAGCAAATTCTTAAACCAAAGTTTACACGTACCGCCCCACAAACAAGGTACCCCAAACTCTTTGTCGGAATGGACAGAAGAGGGCAGTAATAATCTGAGCATCAAATCTAATGATAACAGTAATCCCCATCTATCCGAAAGGATTTCCTCCAACAGAAGGCACAGATGAATTAAGCGAACCCAGATGCGAGTTTGTTTGAGCTGCAAGTTGGTTGCTGGTTCTAACACCGTAAGTAGTGGTCTCACTTGCTACTCCACCACCTTGATTCCTGTAACAAGGAACACAAAAACATTAGAATTAAGTATTCTAGGTCACCTGATCGACTACAACTCAGAAATAGTTTTACCTTTACTAACATTATTTCCAAATTCAGATTCAAGTAGAGTATTAAAGGAAATATATATAAAAAGGAAAATTTCACCATGCAAAAGTGAGTTTTAGCTGAACCACCAAAAACTGTAAATGCCTGAGCATTTCCTTCGATGGTTTGAAGCAGATAATGATCACAACTAGGATTTGATTGCAACTATTAGCAAGTAATGCCTGGTATATGTGGGATTTCAGCAGTGAATTAAATAAGAAACAGCTTGAAAAATAAATTCTAAACTAGATAAAGATATTAATGCCGCGAGGAATAATTAGAAATAGTGGTTACTATGGCAACGACATCAGGACCAGCCATTTGATACAAGACAGATGATACAAGAGTTGGACGGAAGAATAAATAAATAAATAAATAAAAATTCAGAAAAGAATGCTTTGGATGAAGGAATAAATAAATAAATAGTCGAAAAAAAATGCTTACATTGACGGGAAAAAACTGCTAGGAAGCTGGTGAGGCATATCATGTGGAAATTGCTGCATCATGTATGGACCTGAATATTGTTAATAATTAGTGCAGCCAATGTAGACGATGGATGATTCAGAATCAAAGAAAAAAAAAACGAAATATACTTACCTGGCAAAGCAGATGATTGATAAGAGAACTGTTGAGGTATCCATTGTGAAGGAACGCCTGTCAGCTTAGAACTATTGGTATAGGATAATGGATTACTCGTGTTTTGAACAGCTCCTTGCAAAGAGGTTGATGGATGTAGCTACAAAAAAAAAAGTACATAAATGGTAGTATATAACTCTATCACTATACAACCAGAAGTGTTCGACATTAAGTATCAGCGAAAGAAGTAAAATGTTATAAAATGATAAAATTGCAAGGGCTGTAAGTTTATGTAGGGAAAAACAAGAAAGAAAAAGCGAGAACAAAAAAACACAATAATCGTAAAAACACAAATCTAGGTGGTTCATCTAAAATAAGATTAAATCATATTAAAGAAGAGAGAATCCGATTAACTGTACAGAAATCAAGCATGTGTATAAATAAAAGAGGTAAAGAAAACACTCAACCGAAATACACCAAAATCTCACATGAAGGGAAAACCCCTATATTTCTCAAGCCAAACAAAAGAGAGAATAAAAAAAGAGACAATATATAAATAATATTTAACTAGCATAAAAAATTACACAATTAAATATTCCTTAAAAGGTTACCTTCCAACATGTCCAGAGAATCATCATTCTATCACAAATTTTCTTACACAACCATGCTTTCACCACCTCAAGATGGTACTCCACAGTCACACAAGTCGTTATTCACTTATTCTATTCACTTTTCTCTCTAAACACTTGTTTACTTTCTCGGCCAATATTTTCTTTGTACCAACTATTTCTACCTTATTTCATTAAATTAAAAGCAGCACACAAGCCCAATCCATACACAATGAAATCGCTAGTAGCATGCTGCCTACCGTAACCCTAATAAAGCCCATGAAAAAAAACAAAAATCCCTAAAATCTTATTTGAGGTAGATGTTAAATATAAATTAGGCTTAACTTTAGACTCCCAAGTTTTTCAAAATGATTTGAAAGATTTAACCTACAACAACAACAACAACATCAAGCCATTATCCCACTACGAGGGATCGACTACATGAATCATTTTTCTCCCTAGTGTCCTATTAAGAGTCAAATTCTCATTTAAATCTGATAAAGAAATTTCATTTTTAATACTTTCTAACCAAATATTTTTGGGTCAACCTCTAACTTTCCTAACATAGGTCATATCTTAATACATCTACTCTCCTAACGGGGTCATCTATCAAAAGGTCAACGTTTTATGTGACCAAACCATCTAAGGCGATTCTCTCTAATGTTATCTACCACTGAGGCTACTCCAACCTTTTCATATATATACTTGTTTAACATTCCATCTCTAAGAGAAAAGCCACTTATCCACCTAAGCATCCTCATCTCTGCAACACTTAATTTTTTTGCTTCTCTTTTAATTGCCAACATTTTGTATCATAAAGTATTGCAAGTCTCACCACCATCTTATAGATTTATACTAAAAAGCATTTATTTTAAATCTTAAACTTATGTTTATTAAATTAAAAAAGAGGCATCTTAAGAAATATCCACCTTGACTTAATAACATAATAAATTTTAGAACTCGTCCGACTCCTCTTAAAACAAAGTTTGTAAAGCCCTGAAGGGATGAGCAATATGCAACCTCAAAATGCTCAAATGACATTTGAAGATAACAATCAATAAAGACCTATGAAGTACATAAGTTGCCACTGAAGTGAGTCTTCTAATATTGTAAGTTAACCTACCATTGAATTTTTATACCTCCAAAGTACATATCTCCTCACTTTAAATGACTCAACGGTATGACTTGTTACTAGGACAAGCATTGTGATAGGAAACACTTGGATTTCCAAGTGTTTCTCACCAAAAGCCGGTTCAAGTGCCGGCTTAACACATTGCAACAAAAGAACAATCCTTCAAATCATCTCCAATAGTCTCTCACTAACCCTATGCCCTCAGTTTCGTAACTGACATGCAACCAAGAAGCAAACCCATTTTTGTTTCTCCAAACCATGGGGTTCTAACACATGATGAGGAATTTGAAGTAGCTGCACTTGAGGTTTCAACCTATAATACATTCAGCCCACAAAACCCTCGTTTATTTCACGATGAGCAATGCACCTATGTAACCTTTAAGAGAACTTGCACACTAATTCCCTAAGAACACTCAAATATATCATATTCTTTCTAATATTTGATCCTTTCCTAAATTTAGGCAATGTCCTAGTCACACACCATGCATCCTCAACTTCACAATACAAAAACCAATAGTCTAGCATGCATCACTATTTCCCATATAATATAATTAATAACAAAAATACATAAAAAAAAGATAGAGGGATTACCCTCTGTGAATTCGGCCATAGGTAATGGGTCGGGCTAGGTCTTACTTGCGGCGAAGAGGAAAGGGTTAAGGAGGCAGCGATGGATAGATGAAGTATTGGCCACATAAGAGGATAGAGGAAGACAGGTTTGTCGCAGGAGCTAGGACACAGTCCTTAGAGGAATCGGGAGGGAGGAATTCGCCTTGGGGTTCGACGGTTTTGTCGGTAGAAGGAGAAGGTAAAGGCGCTGGGTCTAGTCCGACCTGAAGGGATCGACGGGGTCTGGTCGTATCTGGAGATCGGAAGCCTACGGTTTGGTTGGAGACCAAAAGCAAGGTATGAATGGAGAAAGCCCTCCCACTCTTTCTATTTCTCTTTCTCTGGACCGAGATAATCAAAAGGTTGAGGGCTTGGAAGGTCGTGGTATACAGGGAGGAAGGGTCGGTTCAGTGATAGGAGGAAGCAGGCTAGGGAGTTTAGCTTGTGGAAGTTTTGATTTGCAAAACCGAACTAGGGCAGAGAGATGCAGATGGAGAAGTGGCTTCTTGCGTCGAAGGAGGCGAGTGTGTGTGTGAGTGTAAGAGAGAGAGAGAGAGAGGAAAAAGAGGAAAACTATTGAGGCTTGCAATTTCCTTGATGAACAGTGGTCGTGCATCCAACACATCATTCACAGACAAATATTGAAATACTACAACAAATGCAAACTTCTACGAGCTGTCATAGAAGACCCATCAAATATCCAAAATACCCCGCATATGCACCGTAATTTATATACACATAGGTACACAAGGGGTAAGTACAATTATAAAACCCGCATGGGCCCCGGCCAGCGTGTCTTGGATACACACGTGACACCCAAGGATGCTACGCGAGTCAAATGGTGAGTCCAAGTTCGAGCCCGATCCTTCAATGCAGGTAGCTGGGAGTTGACACGGCTCGAATCATTAAATAAATATGCTGTCATGAGATCGGACGGGATATTTATTTTATAAATTCATATTAGACCTTCAATAAAAAAAATTTATCAACAAAGGCAAGCCTATAAAACCCGATCCTCTGTCGATAGCCTAACAGATTCGACAAGGTTTAATTAATAAATGACCCCATACACCCCGATGATGACCGTGTTGAATATAGATCTCAACCGAATGGGTTAATTTTAAATATTTCAAAATGTCCTCAAAATCCAAAAATTCTAAATCTAAATATTTAAAAATGAAATCAATCTTCCATCAAACTAATTAAAACAAAAATCCATCCATCATCTGCAACAATTTGCAGGGGTGAACAAATTGAAAATATTTCAGCTCATAAAGAGCTAACGCCTAGTCGAAAATATCACTAGGATCAATTCTCAAATAATCTCCTATCAGTAAGGACGTGGTACGTGTCCTCTGACCGGCAATTTTGCCACCAAATAGCATAGCATAATAAACAGTTATGACCCGGGGCCCTCTAAACCGAGCGATTTTGCCGCCAAATAGCACCATAGATACCGATTATGGGCAGAGCCAATACACTCCTTAGTGGCATCAAATCTTTAAGATATGAATCAATATGATATGATTGATAGGGCACAAAGCCCTCTGTTAGCTAAAGTGGATTCAAATTTGTCCCCTAAGATAAGCATTCCGCCCAGGTCTACAAGGTACCCTTGGACAAAGAAACTCATGGCTGTCGACGAGGATACCTTCTGTCATGTTGGGTCGACTACCTCCTCTGGCTAAGTAGACCAAGGACCATGATGGCCCGGGACGATGGAACCTTGGGATCTTTATTGGGTCCATAGCCATTCCCCCACCGTCCTTAAGTGCAAGATGGTGAAAATTTCCAATTTTAAATATGAACCTTCAAATTCCCAAACCCATGGTGCTACTATATGCTTGATACTATGTATATATGGATACAATGTATCTGATTGACAACTAGCCTTAA